>NC_088214.1:5606373-5748103 GCF_036934945.1 Oncorhynchus masou masou
ACCAGCAGACCGTTCCAGCACAGTGTTAGCTAGTGTTCATGTTTCTCTCCCTTAATCTTACGTCATGGGAAACACCAGACTCACTATTAACACTGGGCTGCTAATCCACCCTGCCTCACACACGTTTAACTAATGATATCTCAATGTGTTGATTATGCACTATCATCTCTCCCTCTCATCTCTTTCTCTCTCCTCTCTTTCTCTCCTCTCTTTCTCTACTCTACCTCCCTCTCCTTCTCTAACATATCTTCTCTCTCTCCTTCAGCCTCCAGCCAAATTCCTCCTACCAGAGATGAACATATCAGACTATGGGAAGAAGTGTGTAGTGATCGACTTGGATGAGACATTGGTACACAGCTCATTCAAGGTAAAAAATAATATATTTTTTTTTTTTTTTTAATTAAGCCCTGGTAGGCTGGTATTATCAATGTATAGTTTTCATGTTTTATGTTAGATTATTTCTGCAAAACCAATTTTCCTCTGAGACAAAGTTGAACTTGGTACTCGGCACATTGGCTGGGCTGGCCTCTCACTCAAGACTCCATCGCGCTTTGAAGAGCTATCTAATTGGTTTCTCCTGAATTCATGCCTGTCTGTCTGCTGCACAGACTGCTACACGATTCCCACTTTAATTCTCCCCTCATCAGCCTTCACCCGAGTGGTGCAGCGGTCTAAGGCACTGCATCTCAGTGCTAGAGGCGTCACTACAGACCCTGGTTCGATTCCAGGCTGTATCACAACCGGCCGTGATTGGGAGTCCCACAGGGCGGCGCACAATTTTGCCCCAGCGTCGTCCGGGTTTGGCCAACGTATGGCCGTCGTTGTAAAATAAGAATTTGTTCTTGACTGACTTGCCTAGTTAAATACAAAATAAATAGTATGTTGAATGAGGCTCATCTTGCCTTTGTCGTAATGTGTAGACTTCACCTACAGTTCCCTCTTTACATTCAGGTCCCTTAGATCCACTGCTCTCCGTCTGTTCATTGTAATCATGAAGGTTACACGTACATTAGACCGTGGATTTATAAAGTACTTCGTTCTGAGCCATATTCATTTTTCGCGTTTTAATAAACAACTAATTGACAGATGTCGGTTCAATTAGTTGTATTTCATTTGGTTTTTGTTTTTCTTCCTGAGAGCTCAGTACGCGCATTGCATTGTTTTCTCTCGAGATTGATCAGATACAGCCTGAGTTGTGCGATGTAGTAGGGAGTTGTAGTTTCCAACAAGCCAAATTCTTCATAGTTTAGCGCATAAAATGTGGTAATTAACTACAATGACCATAATCCAGTGCGCGCGCACTTGTCCGGTCTGTGTTACTTTTACGACTGCTACAGAAGAGAGAAGAATGCCCGATCATGAGGTGATATAGAGCAGCTGTTACTTAGCGATGTGTCGTGAGGTGATAGAGAGCAGCTGTTGCTTAGCGACATATCGTGATCATGTGATATAGAGCAGCTGTTGCGTAGCGACGTATCGTGATCATGTGATATAGAGCAGCTGTTGCGTAGCGACGTATCGTGAGGTGATAGAGAGCAGCTGTTGCTTAGCGACATATCGTGATCATGTGATATAGAGAAGCTGTTGCGTAGCGACGTATCGTGATCATGTGATATAGAGAGCAGCTGTTGCTTAGCGACGTATCGTGATCATGTGATATAGAGAGCAGCTGTTGCTTAGCGACATATCGTGAGGTGATATAGAGAGCAGCTGTTGCTTAGCGACGTATCGTGATCTTGAGGTAATATAGAGAGCAGCTGTTGCTTCACCAGGTGTCTCTACCTGAAAATACATGATCTGGGTGGTTGATAGTTGGTGTTCAGCAGTCATAAAAGTATGCCTTTATTACTTTGAAGAACTACTAAATAGTGATTTTGTCAGACAGCAGCTCTACAGAGATGAGATGACTTGGAATGAAATAAGTCATCAAATAAGACAAATGTAATGTATACAACAACTGAAATATATAAAGTGGTGATAAGTGATCAGCAATAATGGGCAGTCGCTCCCCTCATGGGACTTTTATTCATTGTTTTATTCTGTGTTGCAGCATTCAACCCAAATAATTGAAACCGAAATTGAAAACTAATTTTTGTTTTTTTAAGAATCGAACTGACTTCAAAAAGCATTTCTCTCTCGTCACTAAAAGCAGTCTGAGCTGCAGATAAAACAGCAGAGAGCGCGTCACCGTTTCCTTTCTCCTTTACAGACCTCTGTGTCCTCCTCAACAACTTCCAGTAGGACAGCTCCAGGATGTGTCTGCTGTGAGCTGGCAGCACTGTGTGTTTGTAAAGCAGTCAGAGTTTATAGATAACCAACTGTCCCATGTTAGAGAGTCAACAGCAGTAGAGACTGTTCTGTCCCATGTTAGAGAGTCAACAGCAGTAGACAGCAGTAGAGACTGTTCTGTCCCATGTTAGAGAGCCAACAGCAGTAGAGACTGTTCTGTTCCATGTTAGAGAGTCAACAGCAGTAGACAGCAGTAGAGACTGTTCTGTCCCATGTTAGAGAGCCAACAGCAGTAGAGACTGTTCTGTCCCATGTTAGAGAGCCAACAGCAGTAGAGACTGTTCTGTTCCATGTTAGAGAGTCAACAGCAGTAGAGACTGTTCTGTTCCATGTTAGAGTCAACAGCAGTAGAGACTGTTCTGTCCCATGTTAGAGAGTCAACAGCAGTAGAGACTGTTCTGTCCCATGTTAGAGCCAACAGCAGTAGAGACTGTTCTGTCCCATGTTAGAGCCAACAGCAGTAGAGACTGTTCTGTCCCATGTTAGAGAGTCAACAGCAGTAGAGACTGTTCTGTCCCATGTTAGAGAGTCAACAGCAGTAGAGACTGTTCTGTCCCATGTTAGAGAGTCAACAGCAGTAGAGACTGTTCTGTCCCATGTTAGAGAGTCAACAGCAGTAGAGACTGTTCTGTCCCATGTTAGAGAGTCAACAGCAGTAGAGACTGTTCTGTCCCATGTTAGAGAGTCAACAGCAGTAGAGACTGTTCTGTCCCATGTTAGAGAGTCAACAGCAGTAGAGACTGTTCTGTCCCATGTTAGAGAGCCAACAGCAGTAGAGACTGTTCTGTCCCATGTTAGAGAGCCAACAGCAGTAGAGACTGTTCTGTCCCATGTTAGAGCCAACAGCAGTAGAGACTGTTCTGTCCCATGTTAGAGAGTCAACAGCAGTAGAGACTGTTCTGTCCCATGTTAGAGAGTCAACAGCAGTAGAGACTGTTCTGTCCCATGTTAGAGAGCCAACAGCAGTAGAGACTGTTCTGTCCCATGTTAGAGAGCCAACAGCAGTAGAGACTGTTCTGTCCCATGTTAGAGAGCCAACAGCAGTAGAGACTGTTCTGTCCCATGTTAGAGAGTCAACAGCAGTAGAGACTGTTCTGTCCCATGTTAGAGAGTCAACAGCAGTAGAGACTGTTCTGTCCCATGTTAGAGAGCCAACAGCAGTAGAGACTGTTCTGTCCCATGTTAGAGAGCCAACAGCAGTAGAGACTGTTCTGTCCCATGTTAGAGAGCCAACAGCAGTAGAGACTGTTCTGTTCCATGTTAGAGAGTCAACAGCAGTAGAGACTGTTCTGTCCCATGTTAGAGAGTCAACAGCAGTAGAGACTGTTCTGTCCCATGTTAGAGAGTCAACAGCAGTAGAGGCTGTTCTGTCCCATGTTAGAGTCAACAGCAGTAGAGACTGTTCTGTCCCATGTTAGAGTCAACAGCAGTAGAGACTGTTCTGTTCCATGTTAGAGAGCCAACAGCAGTAGAGACTGTTCTGTTCCATGTTAGAGAGCCAACAGCAGTAGAGACTGTTCGGTTCCATGTTAGAGAGTCAACAGCAGTAGAGACTGTTCTGTCCCATGTTAGAGAGTCAACAGCAGTAGAGACTGTTCTGTCCCATGTTAGAGAGTCAACAGCAGTAGACAGCAGTAGAGACTGTTCTGTCCCATGTTAGAGAGTCAACAGCAGTAGAGACTGTTCTGTCCCATGTTAGAGTCAACAGCAGTAGAGACTTCTGTCCCATGTTAGATAGCCAACAGCAGTAGAGACTGTTCTGTCCCATGTTAGAGAGCCAACAGCAGTAGAGACTGTTCTGTCCCATGTTAGAGAGCCAACAGCAGTAGAGACTGTTCTGTCCCATGTTAGAGAGTCAACAGCAGTAGAGACTGTTCTGTCCCATGTTAGAGAGTCAACAGCAGTAGAGACTGTTCTGTCCCATGTTAGAGAGTCAACAGCAGTAGAGACTGTTCTGTTCCATGTTAGAGAGTCAACAGCAGTAGAGACTGTTCTGTCCCATGTTAGAGAGTCAACAGCAGTAGAGACTGTTCTGTTCCATGTTAGAGAGCCAACAGCAGTAGAGACTGTTCTGTTCCATGTTAGAGAGTCAACAGCAGTAGAGACTGTTCTGTCCCATGTTAGAGAGTCAACAGCAGTAGAGACTGTTCTGTTCCATGTTAGAGAGCCAACAGCAGTAGAGACTGTTCTGTCCCATGTTAGAGAGTCAACAGCAGTAGCAGGGATAGACTGTAGTTCACAGAGAGACTGTTGACTAACAGTGACCTTGCTTGGCCTCTGGTGTCATTATCCAGAATATCTTTCTCGTAATCCCCCTCTTCTCCTCCTCTCTTCTACTTGGTGCAGTTTCTCTCTCTCTCTCTCTGTCCTATAGTTTGTTAGAGAGAAAGGCAGAGAGAAATAGAGATTTTGTTTTGTCGGAAAAGGGGAAGGAGGAGGAGAATAATACTTAAAAGGGGCCAGGAGAAGATTCGTTTTCCTTTCTTGAAGGCGACTGAATGGCCTAATATCTATGGCACTGTGCAAGCTCTCCCTCTGCTGTATGACTGTTGTATTACACCACTGTGGAACAGTTTCTGAGACACTCTGACATGTTGTGTTTTTTTATCTCTTCTCTCTTACAGCCCATTAGCAATGCTGACTTCATAGTGCCCGTGGAGATAGATGGCACAGTTCATCAGGTACTGTAGGATCACTACTGTCTCTGTCTTTATTCACTTTTAAATCCTGCTTATTTCATTATGTGCACCGGAGTCATTAGTGTCTCCAACGGTGTTGTCAGAAATGACCAATTTTACTTTTATAGAAGACAAAATGTTAAAAAGTTTTATATTTTCACAAGTCTTTCAAAATCCGACCAAATGTTCCACTGTTGCTCCCAGTTCCTCTGAGCTCAACTCCAGAAGAAGAAGAAGAAGAAGAGGAGGAGGAGGAGGACAAAGGTTGTGACCCAGTTCAAGTAATCCAGGATAGGCTGTGTGTATCCTGGTTGGCCTATTCATGATTACTTGAACTGGGTGGCGGCTACTGGTCTGGGAAAGAGTAAGAGGAGAGCGGTCTGATTGTTTGACTTAATGTGTGTATGACCAGTGATTGTAGTTGATGTAATTCTGACTGGTTTCAGGTGTATGACCCCAAAACACTGGTTGTAGGTGTTATAGTATATGGCATTGGTTGAAGCTCAATGTTAAATTCAAATCTTCCTACTATTATATCTGTACAGGTGCACCCAGGTTAAATAACACCAACACCATTGCTTGCCTGCATAACCTTTGTGCAGTGAAAAGAAAATGCCATGCTTGCTAATAAATAAAACATTTTACCAAGCAATATAAATAAATGCTGAGTAGTGAGTGATCAACAAATGCTTCCTGTCATCACCAGACTGTCCATTTTAAATCGTGTCAAGATAATCCGTTCACGACCGCGTTTGTTTTAACGTCGTCGCCATGGGATCTGAAGGTCCTGGGTTCGCTTCTAGGAGGAGACATTATGACCATTCTTCCGTGCGTAGTTTTGACACAGTCCCGACACACACACACGATGTTAAAGAGCATCTTTGAGTACCATTGGACAGAGACTGGTGTGTTTACTACTGCGCCACCTCCTACGCTACATCCCAGGGACACGCTGCTTAATGGCAAGGTGGGAGGATTGTGTTCCCTGAAATGCGTACACCAGCTGATTGACGGAGCGCCACGACCTCTCTACACACTTTTTAAAATCTCCGGTTCTTACTGTATCCCCCAGGAGTCCCTCTCCAGGATCCCGTCTTCTGGGCTCTGGGTCTTACTGTATCCCCCAGGAGTCCCTCTCCAGGATCCCATCTTCTGGGCTCTGGGTCTTACTGTATCCCCCAGGAGTCCCTCTCCAGGATCCCGTCTTACTGTATCCCCCAGGAGTCCCTCTCCAGGATCCCGTCTTCTGGGCTCTGGGTCTTACTGTATCCCCCAGGAGACCCTCTCCAGGATCCCGTCTTACTGTATCCCCCAGGAGTCCCTCTCCAGGATCCCGTCTTCTGGGCTCTGGGTCTTACTGTATCCCCCAGGAGTCCCTCTCCAGGATCCCGTCTTCTGGGCTCTGGGTCTTACTGTATCCCCCAGGAGTCCCTCTCCAGGATCCCGTCTTCTGGGCTCTGGGTCTTACTGTATCCCCCAGGAGTCCCTCTCCAGGATCCCGTCTTCTGGGCTCTGGGTCTTACTGTATCCCCCAGGAGTCCCTCTCCAGGATCCCGTCTTACTGTATCCCCCAGGAGTCCCTCTCCAGGATCCCGTCTTCTGGGCTCTGGGTCTTACTGTATCCCCCAGGAGACCCTCTCCAGGATCCCGTCTTACTGTATCCAGGTCCCAGGAGTCCCAGGAGTCCCTCTCCAGGATCCCGTCTTCTGGGCTCTGGGTCTTACTGTATCCCCCAGGAGTCCCTCTGCAGGATCCCGTCTTACTGTATCCCCCAGGAGACCCTCTGCAGGATCCCGTCTTACTGTATCCCCCAGGAGTCCCTCTCCAGGATCCCGTCTTCTGGGCTCCGGGTCTTACTGTATCCCCCAGGAGTCCCTCTCCAGGATCCCGTCTTACTGTATCCCCCAGGAGTCCCTCTCCAGGATCCCGTCTTCTGGGCTCTGGGTCTTACTGTATCCCCCAGGAGTCCCTCTCCAGGATCCCGTCTTACTGTATCCCCCAGGAGTCCCTCTCCAGGATCCCGTCTTCTGGGCTCTGGGTCTTACTGTATCCCCCAGGAGACCCTCTCCGGGATCAGGTCTTGCTGTTTCCTGTGAGGATCAAACACTGAACTCACTCCTGTTACCATCCCCAAATATACAGGAGTCCTTTCCTCCCCTAGTCTCTTCCCTGTGTGTTGCCCTTCTGGCAGCATTATGGGACTTGAACAGCTGGTGAGCAATCAGCCCTTGATTACTCACCGATCCCCAATCAGCCCCAATTAGTCCTGGCCAGAGAGCCCGTCGTGACCTGGCACGTCCAGCAGATGGAGCCATCGCCTCGTGATGTATCCTCCGTCTGTCAGCAGGCCTCGACGAGTCTCCCCCTGGTGGCTGACCTGCTGTACGCCACAGTATGTAAACAGTGAGTGGGAAGGCTACATGGTGACTCTTGTGTGTATTTTCCAGGAACTTCCTCCTTCCTCATATTGTCTTGTTAAAAGAGAGCTGGAACATTTACCCTGATTTCTCCTTATTGGCTTAAATGGTTTTCTGTTGTGGTTTTTTTTTCCCCCCCCCCCCTTCTCTCTGGAAAATCAGCTGTTCATGTTAAATAAATACGAACAACTGCATTATTTCTGTTGCCATTTGTTATTTTTGTGTACTTTTTACTTGACTTGTATTGCTGTATTATAATGTTGTGTAATGATGTTGTGTTTCACACCTTCTGGTGTAAAAACCAAGGAAATTAGATGATTAGGCTGTTTTGAGAAGTTTTGAATCCGAAACAACCTGCATTCACACTGTTTGAAGTGCAATAGACCAACATGCAGTAGGTTCAGTAGTAGGTCAAAGCTGTGTGCTGAAAACCTTGGCAGAGCATGAGTGGGGTAGGCATTGTGGTGCTCATGTGAATTTCCATTGTTTTCCTGCTTCAGACAAATGCCTACTTCTCACATAAAACACGTGTTTTTTTTGTTTTGAATCATCCTATATTAATCTGTGGTTGCAGGTGTACGTGCTGAAGAGACCTCATGTGGATGAGTTCCTGCAGAAGATGGGAGAGCTGTTTGAATGTGTTCTCTTCACGGCTAGTCTCGCAAAGGTACTTTCAACAACTAATCCTTTGTCACTTGTCTGACATACTCTGGTAGTTTACTATAGGGAATAGGGTGCATACTCGAGTAGTCTACTATAGGGAATAGGGTGCATCCTCTAGTAGTCCACTATAGGGAATAGGGTGCATACTCGAGTAGTCTACTATAGGGAATAGGGTGCATCCTCTAGTAGTCCACTATAGGGAATAGGGTGCATCCTCTAGTAGTCCACTATAGGGAATAGGGTGCATACTCGAGTAGTCCACTATAGGGAATAGGGTGCATCCTCTAGTAGTCCACTATAGGGAATAGGGTGCATACTCGAGTAGTCTACTATAGGGAATAGGGTGCATCCTCTAGGTGTCCACTATAGGGAATAGGGTGCATACTCGAGTAGTCTACTATAGGGAATAGGGTGCATCCTCTAGTAGTCCACTATAGGGAATAGGGTGCATACTCGAGTAGTCTACTATAGGGAATAGGGTGCATCCTCTAGTAGTCCACTATAGGGAATAGGGTGCATCCTCTAGTAGTCCACTATAGGGAATAGGGTGCATACTCGAGTAGTCTACTATAGGGAATAGGGTGCATCCTCTAGTAGTCCACTATAGGGAATAGGGTGCATCCTCTAGTAGTCCACTATAGGGAATAGGGTGCATACTCGAGTAGTCTACTATAGGGAATAGGGTGCATCCTCTAGTAGTCCACTATAGGGAATAGGGTGTATCCTCTAGTAGTCCACTATAGGGAATAGGGTGCATACTCTAGTAGTCCACTATAGGGAATAGGGTGCATCCTCTAGTAGTCCACTATAGGGAATAGGGTGCATACTCTAGTAGTCTACTATAGGGAATAGGGTGCATACTCTAGTAGTCTACTATAAGGAATAGGGTGCATACTCTAGTAGTCTACTATAGGGAATAGGGTGCATACTCTAGTAGTCTACTATAGGGAATAGGGTGCATCCTCTAGTAGTCCACTATAAGGAATAGGGTGCATACTCTAGTAGTCTACTATAGGGAATAGGGTGTATACTCTAGTAGTCCACTATAGGGAATAGGGTGCATACTCTAGTAGTCAACTATAGGGAATCGGGTACATACTCTTAGTAGTCCACTACAGGGAATAGGGTGCGTACTCTAGTAGATTACTATAGGGAATAGGGTGCATACTCTAGTAGTCCACTATAGGGAATAGGGTGCGTACTCTTGTAGTTCACTATAGGGAATAGGGTACATACTCTAGTAGTCCACTATAGGGTGCATACTCTAGTAGTCCACTATAGGGAATAGGGTGTATACTCTGTCGACTACAATAGGGTGCATACTCTAGTAGTCCACTATAGGGAATAGGGTGCGTACTCTTGTAGTTCACTATAGGGAATAGGGTACATACTCTAGTAGTCCACTATAGGGTGCATACTCTAGTAGTCCACTATAGGGAATAGGGTGTATACTCTGTCGACTACAATAGGGTGCATACTCTAGTAGACCACTATAGGGAATAGGGTGCATACTCTAGTAGTCCACTGAAGGGAATAGGGTGTATAGTCTAGTAGTCCATTATAGGGAATAGGGTGCATACTCTAGTAGTCTACTATAGGGAATAGGATGCATACTCTAGTAGTCCACTATAGGGAATAGGATGCATACTCTGGTAGACTACTATAGGGAATAGGGTGCATACTCTAGTAGTCCACTGAAGGGAATAGGGTGTATAGTCTAGTAGTCCATTATAGGGAATAGGGTGCATACTCTAGTAGTCTACTATAGGGAATAGGATGCATACTCTAGTAGTCCACTATAGGGAATAGGGTGCATACTCTAGTAGTCTACTATAGGGAATAGGGTGCATACTCTAGTAGTCCACTTTAGGGAATAGGGTGAATACTATACTAGTCCAATGTAGGGAATAGGGTGCATACTCTAGTAGTCTACTATAGGGTGAATACTCTAGTAGTCCACTATAGGGAATAGGGTGCATTCTCTAGTAGTCTACTATAGGGAATAGGGTGCATAATCTGTAGACTACAATAGGGAATAAGGTCCATACTCTTGTAGTCCACTCTAGGGAGTAGGGTGCATACTCTAGTAGTCCATTATAATGAATAGGGTGCATGCTCTAGTAGTCTACTATAGGGAATAGGGTGCATACTCTAGTAGTCCACTATAGAGAATAGGGTGCATACTCTAGTAGTCAACTATAGGGTGCATACTCTAGTAGTCCACTATAGAGTATAGGGTGCATACTCTAGTAGTCAACTATAGGGTGCATACTCTAGTAGTCCACTATAGGGAATAGGGTGCATACTCTAGTAGTCCACTATAGGGAATAGGGTGCATACTCTAGTAGTCAAATATAGGGTGCATACTCTAGTAGTCCATTATAATGAATAGGGTGCATGCTCTAGTAGTCCACTATAGGGAATAGGGTGTATACTCTAGTAGTCCACTCTAAGGAATAGGGTGCATACTCTAGTAGTCCACTATAGGGAATAGGGTGCATACTCTAGTAGTAAGGAATAGGGTGCCATTTGGGACATGGCTCTGTTCTCATTGTTTAGGTTTCTGTTTCTTCTGTCCCACCTCCTGTCTTCTGCTCTTCCTGTGTTAATATCTGCTCTTCCTGTGTTAATATCTATCTACTCCCTCCTTTTCTTCCTGCGTTAATATCTATCTACTCCCTCCTTTTCTTCCTGTGTTAATATCTATCTACTCCCTCCTTTTCTTCCTGTGTTAATATCTATCTACTCCCTCCTTTTCTTCCTGTGTTAATATCTATCTACTCCCTCCTTTTCTTCCTGTGTTAATATCTATCTACTCCCTCCTTTTCTTCATGTGTTAATATCTATCTACTCCCTCCTTTTCTTCCTGTGTTAATATCTATCTACTCCCTCCTCTTGTCCATCTCTTTGAGCCGATCTCTGTCTGGGCAAGTGTCAACTGTCTGTGTGGTAAATGAGCGTCTCCCATTTTCAAAGTTTCCTACCCTTCAGTAGTGGGATCTCCCTGTCCTACGGAGACTACCAACCATGTCAGTAAGCAGCTGCATTAAATCACTAAGATGTGCTAGTCTAGCCTGCGTACCAGTCTGTTTGTGCCATCATGTCACTCCTTTTCGTGCAAAAGGTTTGATAGCATGATTGCACTAACAGGCTAGTTAATGGTAGTTGTAACACGGTAGCTTCAGAGCTTCCTGCTTCCATCACTGTACAGTGTCTTCTTTGACCTTTTGATGTCTGACCCCTGACCTGTAGTAGTAACCTTTTTGACCCGTGTGTGTCCAGTATGCTGACCCTGTGGCGGATCTTCTGGACCAATGGGGTGTGTTCCGAGCCCGTCTGTTCCGGGAGTCATGTGTGTTTCACCGGGGGAACTATGTTAAGGACCTAAGCAGGCTGGGTAGAGAGCTCAGTAACGTCATCATACTGGACAACTCTCCTGCCTCCTACATCTTCCACCCCGAGAACGCTGTGAGTTCGCTAGTTACACCTCTGTGTGTGTGTGGCAGACAACTCTCCTGCCACTGGCCTCATGATCTTCCTTTGGAGCTACTGACTCCGCCTAGGTTTTTACTCCAGCCCTGCTCTAACACACGCTGATCTAGACGTTGATCACTTGAATCAGGTGTGTTTAGTGCAGGGCCGGAACCAAAAGTCATTACACACAGTAGATCCAACTGAACCAGCATGTGCGGTCTGTCTCCTCAGGTGCCGGTCCAGTCGTGGTTTGATGATCTAAGCGACACAGAGCTACAGGACCTGCTGCCCTTCTTCGAGGGCCTGAGCAGAGAGGAAGAGGTGTATGGTGTGTTGCAGAACCTCCGGGGCAGGTAGCACCAGGGTAACCCCATCTTCCTCTTTTCTCTCTCTCTCTCTCTCTCTCTTTCTCTCTTTCTCTCTCACTCTGCCTCTTTAACGACACACCATCGCTCAGGCTTCGACAGATTTCCCGGCCTCCGGCCCCTAGGGGCAACCTGGAGTCACACTGTGGATTGTAGTGTGTAACCCAACACCAGACACCCCAAACAGTACACCTCTCTCCGCTATGGTATCCTCCCCTAGAGGCTGGGGGCTCACTGTAGTCAGAGTGGAGAATACTCCAACTCCCATGGAGCACAGTGGCGGAACCAGGAAGCTCGACTGTGACATCATCGGTTAGAAGATTTGTATGGAGCGGCAGAATGCGTTTTTGATTCGAGGGAATGGACGCAAAGGAAGAAACTCTAGTCTTGTGTTGTGACACCGACTAACAGGCAGAGTTGTTACTTTTAACCAAAAATCTATATTTTGAGTGGAAATGTTTTTTTTTTTTTTGTTGTTGTTGTGAAGATAACCGATAAATTCAGTCTGAGTATTAGGTCCTTGTATTGTTGCTATGCATCAGGCAGTGTCTGGTAGTTTGAAAGGACTGTGATTTTACTGTTTTCCTTTTCTTACCGAAATGAAGTGCCTTGTTTGAATGTGGTTATGAGGAGATATTTTGTACATGGCATATTTTCAGAATACTTCTTCAGTCTTTTTATTGAATTCTGTCTATACTTTAAAATGGAGACCGCTATGATTCTTTATAACAAACCACTGGTGTTATTTTAGGAGGTTGTCATACCTTGTATTGGTTACACGTTATATTCTCTTCTTTTTGACACCATATAAGCGTTTTATTTTCTCTTTATCTTGCTGTCTTCACTATACCTTAGAATAGTGTATTATGGTTAATTTGTTTTAAGAAGCAAAGGAATATGTAACTTTCTACATAGCAATTAGGCTGAATTTTGGTAAAAACATCCTGAACCATAGTTGAATTTGTGCCAACATTTCTCAATGTATTTCTTTTATTCGTTTTTGCCAAAAAGTGATTTCAATAGTTAAAATCTAAGTTGGGGTTTAGCTCTGTCTATTTTAAGGAGTTTTGCCAGTTAACGAATGCCATTCAGTTATGTTTTGAAGTGAATGAATCCTACTTTGTTAGCAATCCAGTTAATTATTTTAGTCTGCTAGTTTTTAACTTTATCATTTTATTTCTGCACATGGATATAAGTCTAGCAACAAACAAGAAATATCCTTCGGGAGGCGGTAACCCCTACAAATCCCCCCCCCCCAGTGGTAAACTGTTGCCATGGTATCCCTCTCATTGTTTCCAGTGATCTGAATTACGTCCCAAATGGCACCCTATTCCCTATTTAGTGCACTACTGTTGACCATGGTCCAAAGTAGTGCACGACATTGGAGTTAGGGTGTAGTTTGGGATGCGGTCCTGATGTTGTACAGTATTCTAATGGGTAGAGTGCCATGTTTCTCCTCACCGCAGTGCCTGACTTGAGTCCTGAGGACACACACGGAAACAGTACTGTAACCATGGGCAATAACTTTCAGGAGACTCAACCTGGGTCAGTGTTAGGACAGAGTGTTTGTTTTTCCCCCGTACCATGTGACCTGATCAGGAAATACTCTGGCCCCATTGTTATTGGCTATAACTAGGGCCTGTTGTTATTGGCTATTACTAGGGCCTGTTGTTATTGGCTATTACTAGGGCCTGTTGTTATTGGCTATTACTAGGGCCTGTTGTTATTGGCTATTACTTGGGCCTGTTGTTATTGGCTATTACTTGGGCCTGTTGTTATTGGCTATTACTAGGGCCTGTTGTTATTGGCTATTACTAGGGCCTGTTGTATTAATTTATTTTGGCGCGTTACAAAATACAATACAAATTCAACAATTTACAAATACATTTTCAAGAAAAAACAGTCACATTCCTCAGCAAGGTGGTCCCCATTCAACATGTTGAACTGCCGAGAGGCACCAGAACATCCTGTTGTAGAGACTCTGTAGGTTGTTCCATACATGGACATCCTGTTGTAGACAACTCTGTAGGTTGTTCCATACATGGACATCCTGTTGTAGAGAACTCTGTAGGTTGTTCCATACATGGACATCCTGTTGTAGAGAACTCTGTAGGTTGTTCCATACATGGACATCCTGTTGTAGAGAACTCTGTAGGTTGTTCCATACATGGAATTCAAAAGAAACTAAAAGCTGGTTGACTTGACTCTCTGATCTGATTAGGTTAGGGAAAACTCCTGTCTCTCCCATCTCATTGTGTAGGAGTCTGAACAGTGAATGCAGGTTCTGTTGTAACACTCTGGGCACTGCTAAAGGACCGCAGGATACCTCGGCATGGTAATAATGCCTTAAAGCAATTCTCCGTCATGAATCCCAAGGTATCTAGTCTAGCTATAACATCATAGACCAGGAAGAAACACAATGTCCTGACCAATGGGTAAAAGCAGCAGGTGGTCACGTGATCATCTGCTGGGTGTCGACGGTTGGTGCGATTAGTTCGAGAAATGGAACAGAAAATGATGATCTGTTCAGAAGCAATAGGACGGTCACCCGCTGCGTTTAATGGTTGGCACAGTGATTTTGGTAGGCAGGCTACTGTTGGTAGCTCCTATGGGATCTTGGTGTACCATATTGTCAACCTGTGGTTGTTGACATGGACATTTTAATAATAATGTTTGTGTATTATTGCTGATGATTGGGGTGTCATGCTTTCAATATGTTACTTGTTTGTAATGCAATGAATGCTCTTTAGTGTAATAGAAAGTGTTACTGGGTTTCACCTCTCTGTCTCTCTCTCTCTGTGTGTCTCTCTCTCTCTCTGTGTCTCTCTCTCTCTCTCTGTGTCTCTCTCTCTGTTTCTCTCTCTCTCTCTGTGTCTCTCTCTGTCTCTCTCTGTCTCTCTCTGTCTCTCTCTCTCTCTCTCTCTCTCTCTCTCTCTCTCTCTCTCTCTGAAACTGTTGTTCATATCATTGTGATATTTTTCTAGTTACCTTTGTCAGTATTTGGTTTTGAAAAAGTTGCCCATTTTACCCATGTTTATCCAGCTGGTGTTTTTAATTTGTCTTCTCTCAGCACGGCAACGTCTCTCTCTCTCTCTGTGATGACTAACATCTCTAGCACACTTTGAGAAAACAGGTGTTGGTGACGACATCTATTGAATTACGTTTTCAATCAGAACTCTTTTACCTCACATTACAGTACCAGTCAAAAGTTTGGACACAGCTACTCATTCAAGGGTTTTTCTTTATTTGTACTATTTTCTACATTGTAGAATAATAGTGACGACATCAAAACTATGAAATAACCCATATGGAATCATGTAGTAACCAAAAAAGTGTTAAACAAATCAAAATATATTTTATATTTGAGATTCTTCAAAGTAGCCACCCTTTGCCTTGATGACAGATTTGCACACTCTTGGCATTCTCTCAACCAGTTTTTCATTCACTCATCCCAAACCATCTCAATTGGGTTGAGGTCGGGTGATTGTGGAGGCCAGGCCATCTGATACAGCACTCCATCACTCTCCTTCTTGGTTAAATGGGGTCATTGTCCTGTTGAAAAAAACAAATGATAGACCCACTAAGCTCAAACCAGATGGGATGGCGTTTCCCTGCAGAGTGATGTGGTAGCCATGCTGGTTAAGTATGCCTTGAATTCTAAATAAATCACTGACAGTGTCACCATCAAAGCACCCCTACAGCATCACACCTCCATCCTTCACGGTTGGAACCACACATGCAGAGATCATCCGTTCAACGGTTGGAACCAAAAATCTCACATTTTTGGTCTGCAATTTCTGAGACTGATAACTCTCTCATGAACTTATCCTCTGCAACAGAGGTAACTCTGTGTCTTCCTTTCCTGTGGCGGTCCTCATAAGAGCCTGTTTCATTATAGTGCGACTGCACTTTAAGAAACTTTCAAAGTTCTTGACATTTTCCGGATTTACTGACCTTCATGTCTTCAAGTAATGATGGACCTGTCGTTTCTCTTTGCAGATTTGAGCTGTTCTTGCCATAATATGGACTTTGGTGTTTTACCAAATAGGGCTATCTTCTGTATATCACCGCTAACTTCTCACAAGACAACTGTATCAAACGTATTAAGAAGGAAAGAAATTCCACAAATGAACTTTTAACAAGACACACCTGTTAATTTAAATGCATTCCAGGTGACTACCTCATGAAGCTGGTTGAGAGAATGCCAAGAGTGTGCAAAGCTGTCATCAAGGCAAAGGGTGGCTACTTTGAAGAATCTCAAATATAAAATATATTTTGATTTAACACTTTTTTGGTTACTATATGATTCCACGTGTTATTTCATAGTTTTGACATCTTCGCTATTATTCTACAATGTAGAAAATCTTTTTTTTATATAAAGAAAACCCCTTGAATGATTAGTTACTGTACATGAAGACTAGGTGTATGCATGATGTGTCAGACACTGCATTCAGTCACACACGATCACACACCTCCTTGTTTAACACAGTCTTCTACCAGTCTCCGATTTCAACTCACAGGGAAGTTCAGTTGGTATTCTTTGTCAGATTATTTGTGTTACTTTCTCTTCTAATTGGTGTACTTTTGAGTGTCCATGTTTTTGTTTTCACCCTGTACTCTCCACACTATCAACATTTCTTTGCCGTCTTTCAATTGTAATAAAATGTTAATTGCAACCCATACCTTCATACCGCATATTTATTTCATGCCCTACAAACCCATACCGTTCCCTACCAACCCATACCGTTCCCTACCGACCCATACCGTTCCCTACCAACCCATACCTTCATACCGCATATTTATTTCATGCCCTACCAACCCATACCGTTCCCTACCTACCCATACCGGCCCCTAACGACACATACCGGCCCCTACCAACCCATACCTTCATACCGCATATTTATTTCATGCCCTACCAACCCATACCGTTCCCTACCGACCTATACCGATCCCTACCAACCCATACCTTTCCCTACCGACCCATACCGTTCCCTAACGACACATACCGGCCCCTAACGACACATAACGGCCCCTAACAACACATAGCCGGCCCATACTAGCCCATACCGGCCCTTACCAGCTACCAACCTATACCTTCAGGCATGACTTGTGATATTGATTTGTCAGTTGTGATTAATATATTGCTAAACAGTTTAAAGCTAAGGTAAGGCTAGACGAGACATTGTTTGATTGAAGCAAAAGGATCGTCAGAGAAGACTGAAGTGACCGAGAGATCTGGGCCTGTATTTAGTGTCGAGTACTAGTGCTGATCTAGGATCAGGTCCCCATTCTTGTTGATTATTGATTTTTAAAAGGTTAAACTGATTTCTAGATCAGCACTCCTCCTGTGAGACTGAATAACTGTGGTGACTCCATCTGAGTCTCAAACCCCAGCAGGTTAGAGAGGGACATTGCTGTACAATATTTATTTTTTTAAATTTATTACAGTAATTATGATTTTGGAGCATATTTTCTTCCTCGTCACAATAAAACACCTTTTTAAGAAAATAAGAAGTCGTGGGGTTTTTTTTTGCACTTTTTTTTTCTCAATTGATTGATAAGCCCTTGGCAAGTTGAATCGGTTTTCACTAAATGACGGACGATTTAAGTATAAGTACAAAAGATTATCAACACCTGCTCTTTGCATGACAGACTATCCAGGTGAAAGCTATGACCCCCTTATTGACGTCCCTTGTTAAATCCACTTCAATCAGTGTAGACCACAGGAGGTTGGTGGCACCTTAATTGGGGAGGACAAGCTCGTGGTAATGGCTGGAATGGTATCAAGTACTTGAAAGACGAGGTTTCCATGTGTTTTAATGCCTTTCCATTCGCTTCGTTCCAGCCATTACTATGAGCCGTCCTCTCCTCAGCATCCTCCACTGGCGAAGATGAAGAGGAGGAGACAGACGGGTGTAAGAAGGATATTTAAGCCTTGAGATATGGGTTGTGTAGGCCTATTTGTGATTGGGCAAGACAAAATATTGAAGTACCTTTTTTGAATAGGGTATGGTAGTAGGTGCCAGGCACACCAGTTTGTCAAGAACTGCAACGCTGCTGAGTTTCCTGTGTGTATCAAGAATGGTCCAACACCCAATGGACATCGAGCCAAATTGATACAACTGGGAAGCATTGGAATCAATATGTGCCACCATCCCCGTGGAACACTTTGGACACCTAAGAGTTGATGACCTGACTAATTGATGGGGAGGCAACTCAATATTAGGAATAATCTTAAGGGCAGAGTGGGGAGTTGAGGGACTACACGGTTACACAGTGCCAGCTTGATGTGTTTTTGTCGACTAGAGTCAGTGGTACCCAACTCTACATTGTCTAATACTTACGTGACCCATGGAACACAGTAAGTAATATAATATTTAATGAGTGCAATTCCTCACACTCGACACTCATAATTAGTACAGATATTTGGTAGTAACGGTTGAATAAAAAGACATTTGATTAACTGTGAATTACTGACACCAACTGATAGCACAAACAATTAATTTGTTTTCTTAATTTATCAGAGATTGCATTTTCCCAGAACAAATTAAACATGTACATATTATACTTGGTTGATATCACATACAGTGCATTTAGAAAGTATTCAGACCACTTGACCTTTTTCCACATTTTGTTAAGTTACAGCCTTATTCTAAAAGGGATACCATTTGTTTTGTGTTCTCATCAGTCGACGCACAATACCCCATAATGACAAAGCAAAAAACAGGTTTTTAGACGTTTTTGCAAGTTTATTACAAATAAAAAAAACTAATCACGTTTACATAAGTATAAGTATTCAGACCCTTGACTCAGTACTTTCTTGAAGTACCTTTGGCAGTGATTACAGCCTCGAGTCTTGTGTAGGACGCTACAAGCTTGGCACACATGTATTTGTGTAGTTTCTCTTATTCTTCTCTGCAGATCCTCAAGCTCTGTCAGGTCTCCGGAGATGTTCGATCGGGTTTAAGTCTGGGCTCTGGCTGGGCCACTCAAGGACATTGAGACTTGTCCCGAAGCCACTCCTGCATTGTCTTGGCTGTGTGCTCAGAGTCATTGTCCTGTTGGAAGGTGAACCTTTGCCCCAGTCTGAAGTCCTGAGCGCTCTGGAGCAGGTTTTCATCAAGGATCCCTCTGTACTTTGCTCTGTTCATCTTTCCCTCGATCCTGACTAGTCTCCCAGTCCCTGCCGCTGAAAAACATCCCTACAGCATGATGCTGCCACCACCAGGCTTCACCGTAGGGATGGTGCCAGGTTTCCTCCAGACGTGACAAAGAGTTCAATCTTGGTTTCATCAGACCAGATAATATTGTTTCTCATGGTCTGGGAGTCTTTAGGGGCCTTTTGGCAAACTCCAAGTGGGCTGTCATGTGCTTTTTACTGAGGAGTGGCTTCCATCTGGCCACTCTACCATAAAATCCTGATTAGTGTAGTGCTGCAGAGATAGTGTGGAAGGCTCTCCCATCTCCACAGAGGAACTCTGGAGCTCTGTCATGGTGACCATTGGGTTCTTGGTAACCTCCCTGACCAAGGCCCTTCTCCCCTATTGCTCAGTTTGGCTGGGGGGCCAGCTCCAGGAAGAGTTTTGGTGGTTCCAATCTTCTTCAATTTAAGAATTGGGCTCCCGAGTGGTGCGGCGATCTAAGGCACTGCATCTAAGTGCAAGAGGCATCACTACAGTCCATGGTTTGAATCCAGGCTGTATCACATCCGGCTATGATTCGGAATCCCATAGGGCGGCGCACAATTGGCCCAGAGTCGTCCGGGTTTGGCGGGGGTAGGCCGTCATTGAAAATTTGGGGCGGCAGGTAGCCTAGTGGTTAGAGCGTTGGGCCAGTAACCAAAAGGTTGCTAGATCAAATCTCTGAGCTGACAAGGTAAAAATCTGTCTTTCTGCCCCCCCGAACAAGGCAGTTATCCCACTGTTCCTAGGCTGTCATTGTAAATAAGAATTTGTTTGTAACTGACTTGCCTAGTTAAATAAAGTTTACATTTAAAAAAAGAATGATGTAGGCCACTGTGTTCTTGGGGAAATTCAATGTTGCAGAATTTTTTTGTTACCCTTCCCCAGATCTGACACAATCCTGTCTCAGAGCTTGGTTTTTGCTCTGACATGCACTGTCAACTCTGGGACCTTTTATATAGACAGGTCTGTGCCTTTTCAAATCATGTCCAATCATTTGAATTTTCCACAGGTGGACTCCAATCAAGTTGTAGAAACATCTCAAGGATGATCAATGGAAACAGGACGCACCTGAGCTCAATGTCGAGTCTCATAGCAAAGGGTTTGAATACTTGGGTAAATAAGGTATTTCTTGTTTGTTTTTTTAATTAAATCAAATTAGCAAAAATTTCAACCTGTTTTTACTTTGTCATTTGGTATTGTGTGTAGATTGATGAAGGAAAACATTTCTTTCTGTAACATAACAAAATGTGGCAAAAGTCAAGGGGTCTGAATACTTTCCGAATGGACTGTATACAATGTGGATATTGATTCATAACAATAAAAATGCTTTTTGTAAAAAAAATTATCTTGTCTGTTTGTTGGTTTCAAATACTGTTCATTCAATGAATTATCTTAAAATTATAATTTGAATACCTTGATTTAAATAAACTCATTATACAACACAGAAAATAAATGGTGGACATAAAAAATAAAAAAATACAACGATCCAAAATGAAAAGTGTTTTAACACTATAATAATACAGAGTATACAAAAACAATGGTTTGTATAACCCCTGTGATGGGATAGTTTGATAAACTTGTTCATTTGTCACAATTCCCTAAAATACTAGTACAAAAAAACTCAAATGGAGTTCTACTGTTACAGATAATCTTCTTGCCTATTCGATAAGCTAATTATAATTATTTTACAAAAAGGGGAGGATGTCCTCTGGGCCCAGACCGACCCCTAGCCCCGCCTCCCTAGGGCCCAATCCCAAACCAACCCCTAGCCCCGCCTCCCTAGGGCCAAATCCCAAACCAACCCCTAGCCCCTCCTACCTAGGACACATATTCAATCATTTCAGATCCACTTTAGTGCCCTAGGGTGTAGTGGTATAGGGCTGAAGGTCTGTTTGGGACTGGACGATAGTCACAGTGGTGATTATGGCACATTCGGACAGGGATTGTTTTAGGCATCCATGATCATGATGTGTACGAACAGTCCTGCTGAGGGAAGGGGGTCTCCTTCCTTGTTGAGTAACGGCACGTGTCTGTATCCTAAACGGAGAGAAGGGTCTCAGTCAATGAACAGTCAGTGTGTATACAGTACCAGTCAAAAGTTTGGACACCTACTAATTCAAGAGTTTTTCCTTTATTTTTTACTATTTTCTACATTGTAGAATAATAGTGAAAACTATGAAATATGGAATCATGTAGTAACCAAAAAAGTGTTAAACAAATATTCATATATTTTATATTTGAGATTCTTCAAAGTATGCACCCTTTGCCTTGATGACAGATTTGCACACTCTTGGCATTCTCTCAACCAGCTTCATGAGGTAGTCACCTGGAATGCATTTCAATGAACAGTTGTGCCTTGTTAAAAGTTCATTTGGGGAATTTCTTTCCTTCTTAATGTAATGCGTTTGAGCCAATCAGTTGTGTTATGACAAGGAAGAGGTGGTATACAGAAGATAGCCCTATTTGGTAAAATATCAAGTCCATATTATGGCAAGAACAGCTTAAATGAGCAAAGATAAATTACAGTCCATCATTAGTTTAAGGCATGAAGGTTAGTTAATCCAGAAAATTTCAAGAACTTTGAAAGTTTCTTCAAGTGCAGTCGCAAAAACCATCAAGCGCTATCATTAAACTGGCTCTCATGAGGACCGCCACAGGAAAGGAAGGCCCAGAGTTACCTCTGCAGCAGAGGATACGTTTATTAGAGTTAACTGCACTTCAAATAAATGCTTCACAGACTTCAAGTAACAGACACATCTCAACATCAACTGTTCAGAGGAGATTGTGTGAATCAGGTCTTCATGGTCAAATTGCTGCAAAGAAACCACTACTAAAGGACACCAATGAGAAGAAGAGACTTGCTTGGACATTAGACTGGTGGATATCTGTCCTTTTGTCTGATGAGTCCAAATTTGAGATTTTTGGTCCCAACCGCCATGTCTTTGTTTGACGCAGAGTAGGTGAACAGAGGATCTCATCATGTGTGTTTCCCATCGTGAAGGATGGAGGAGGAGGTTTGATGGTGTTGGGGAACTTTTCTGGTGACACTGTCTGTGATTTATTTAGAATTCAAGGCACACTTAACCAGCATGGCTACCACAGAATTCTGCAGCGATACGCCATCCCATCTGGTTTGCACTTATTTATTTTTTTATGTATTTTTTTGTTTTACCTTTATTTAACTTGGCAAGTCAGTTAAGAACAAATTCTTATTTTCAATGACAACCTAGGAACAGTGGGTTAACTGCCTGTTCAGGGACAGAACGACAGATTTGTACCTTGTCAGCTCAGGGAATTGAACTTGCAACCTTTCGGTTACTAGTCCAACGCTCTAACCACTAGGCTACCCTGGGACTATCATTTGTTTTCCAACAGGACATGACCTAAAGCAAGGGCCTCCCGGGTGGCGCAGTGCTGTACTGCAGCGCCAGCTGTGCCATCAGAGTCCCTGGGTTCGCGCCCAGTCTCTGTCGTAACCGGCCGCGACCGGGAGGTCCGTGGGGCGACGCACAATTGGCCTAGCATCGTCCGGGTTAGGGAGGGCTTGGTCGGTAGGGATGTCCTTGTCTCATCACACACCAGCGACTCCTGTGGCAGGCCGGGCGCAGTGCACAGTGCGCGCTAGCCAAGGTTGCCAGGTGCACGGTGTACCCTCCAACACATTGGTGCAGCCGGCTTCCGTGTTGGGTGCGCGCTGTGTTAAGAAGCAGTACGGCTGGTTGGGTTGTGTATCGGAGGACGCATGAATTTCAACCTTCGTCTCTCCTGAGCCCGTACGGGAGTTGTAGCGATGAGACAAGATAGTAGCTACTACAATAATTGGATACCACAAAATTCGGGAGAAGGGGTAAAATTCAACAACAAAAAACAAAACAAAACAAAAAAATTACCCAAAATACACCTCCAGGCTGTGTAAGGGCTATTTGACCAAGAAGGAAAGTGATGGAATGCTGCATTTTTTATTTAACCTTTATTTAATTAGGCAAGTCAGTTAAGAACACATTTCTATTTACAATGACGGCCTACCCCGGCCAAACCTTAACCCGGACAATGCTGGGCCAATTGTGCGCCGCCTGCATCAGTTGACCGGCCTCCACAATCACCCAAGCAAAACCCAATTAAGATGGTTTGGGATGAGTTGGACCGCAGAATGAAGGAAAAGCAGCCAACAAGTGCTCAGCATATGTGGGAATTCCTTCAAGACTGATGGAAAAGCATTCCTCGCGAAGCTTGTTGAGATAATTCCAAGAGTGTGCTTGAAAAGGGTGGCTACTTTGAAGAATCTAAACTCTAAAATCTATTTTGATTTGTTTAACACTTTTTGGGTTACTACATGATTCCAAATGTGTAATTTCATAGTTGTGATGTATTCACTATTATTGTACAATGTAGAAAATGGTGTGTCCAAGCTTTTGACTGGTACTGTAGTTAAAGAGCGAAACAAAGCTTTACAGTCTTGTCATTATGACAAAGACTCTGTTCTCTGTGTCAGAGAGGAGACACTACTTCCCTATCATCTAGTCACACTGACAGGAAAAGCATAGTATGGGGTTTCAGTGTTAGTAGATTAAGAATCGTTTCTATCAAAATAAAGAACCAATGGTTGAGTTTGGACTTTGGAACTTTGAGACTTTGGAAAGACGACTCTTGCCAGTGTATTAAAACACTGAAGGTACTGTTAGGATCTCATCTGGCAAAGGGTATAGCTACTAACTAATCTGTAAACATGTGAATGGCAGGGTATAGCTACTAACTAATCTGTAAACATGTGAATGGCAGGGTATAGCTACTAACTAATCTGTAAACATGTGAATGGCAGGGTATGACTACTAACTAATCTGTAAACATGTGAATGGCAGGGTATAGCTACTAACTAATCTGTAAACATGTGAATGGCAGGGTATGACTACTAACTACTAATCTGTAAACACGTGAATGGCAGGGTATAGCTACTAACTAATCTGTAAACACGTGAAAGGCAGGGTATGACTACTAACTAATCTGTAAACACGTGAATGGAAGGGTATAGCTACTAACTAATCTGTAAACACGTGAATGGCAGGGTGTGACTACTAACTAATCTGTAAACATGTGAATGGCAGGGTATGACTACTAACTAATCTGTAAACATGTGAATGGCAGGGTATGACTACTAACTAATCTGTAAACATGTGAATGGCAGTGTATGACTACTAACTACTAATCTGTAAACACGTGAATGGCAGGGTATAGCTACTAACTAATCTGTAAACATGTGAATGGCAGGGTATAGCTACTAACTAATCTGTAAACATGTGAATGGCAGGGTATGACTACTAACTAATCTGTAAACATGATAATGGCAGGGTATAGCTACTAACTAATCTGTAAACACGTGAATGGCAGGGTATAGCTACTAACTAATCTGTAAACATGTGAATGGCAGGGTATGACTACTAACTACTAATCTGTAAACACGTGAATGGCAGGGTATAGCTACTAACTAATCTGTAAACACATGAATGGCAGGGTATAGCTACTAACTAATCTGTAAACACATGAATGGCAGGGTATAGCTACTAACTAATCTGTAAACATGTGCATGGCAGGGTATGACTACTAACTAATCTGTAAACATGTGAATGGCAGATTATGACTACTAACTAATCTGTAAACATGTTAATGGCAGGGTATAGCTTCTAACTAATCTGTAAACATGTGAATGGCAGATTATGACTACTAACTAATCTGTAAACATGTTAATGGCAGGGTATAGCTTCTAACTAATCTGTAAACATGTGAATGGCAGGGTATGGCTACTAAACTGGTGAATGGTATGACTACTAACTTACCCATCTGTAAACTGGTGAATGGTATGACTACTAACTTACCCATCTGTAAACTGGTGAATGGTATGACTACTAACTTACCCATCTGTAAACTGGTGAATGGTATGACTACTAACTTACCCATCTGTAAACTGGTGAATGGTATGACTACTAACTTACCCATCTGTAAACTGGTGAATGGTACGGTGAACTGTCCAACGAAGTCATTATCAGTAACAGAGTCGTGGTCCTCGACCACAAAGCGGACCAGGGCCAGCTCTGGCACGTACACATCAAACTTAAAGTTCTCATTCCACATCGGGTTGAAACCTGAGCAGTCCAAAAATCAAGAAAGCACCCCTTGTTACACATTGGTAGAAACATCTGCTAGTTAAATGAGCATTGTTGAATTCGGGTCAGAACAGTGTCACTTGCTAAGCCCTTTGGGTGTGTGAATTCTCATACCATTGTTCCCGATGTATGGCGTCTCTTTATCTGCGGTGTCAGCAGGTACCCCGTGAATCTCCACTTTGACCAGCGCGTCCACAATGGATGTCTTTTTCTGGTTCACTTTTGGAAGCTGCTGGGCTGAGATGATCTGGGAATGACACAGAGGAAAACGGCGTTTTTGTCATCATCAATGTGGAAACGTGGTCATAAGAGAGTGAACGTTGATAACACACAAGCTACTGTATATGTGACAAAAAATAAAATTTTATTCGTCACATTGCTTGGTAAAACAATATGTAGACTAACAGTGAAATGCTGTCGTATGGGTCGTTCCCAGAAATACAGAGAGGTAGAAAATAGAGAAATAATAGAAAAGTAAAACACGTAATAACAGAAACACAATGAGTAACAATAATTTGGCTAAATGCACAGTGTACCAGTACTGAGTCGATGTGCAGGGGTACGAGTAACAATAATTTGGCTAAATGTACGGTGTACCAGTACTGAGTCAATGTGCAGGGGTACGAGGTCAATGAGTTGGCTAAATGTACAGTGTACCAGTACTGAGTCGATGTGCAGGGGTACGAGTAACAATAATTTGGCTAAATGTATGGTGTACCAGTACTGAGTCGATGTGCAGGAGTACGAGGTCAATGAGTTGGCTAAATGTACGGTGTACCAGTACTGAGTCGATGTGCAGGGGTACGAGGTCAATGAGTTGACTAAATGTACGGTGTACCAGTACTGAGTCGATGTGCAGGGGTACGAGGTCAATAATTTGGCTAAATGCACAGTGTACCAGTACTGAGTCGATGTGCAGGGGTACGAGGTCAATGAGTTGGCTAAATGTACGGTGTACCAGTACTGAGTCGATGTGCAGGGGTACGAGTAACAATAATTTGGCTAAATGTATGGTGTACCAGTACTGAGTCGATGTGCAGGGGTACGAGGTCAATGAGTTGGCTAAATGTACGGTGTACCAGTACTGAGTCGATGTGCAGGGGTACGAGGTCAATGAGTTGGCTAAATGTACGGTGTACCAGTACTGAGTCGATGTGCAGGGGTACGAGGTCAATGATTTGGCTAAATGCATGGTGTACCAGTACTGAGTCGATGTGCAGGGGTACGAGGTCAATGAGATATGTACCAACAAGCCAGAGAATGAGTCTGACCAATAATTTGACTAAATGCACGGTGTACCAGTACTGAGTCGATGTGCCGGGGTACGAGGTCAATGAGATATGTACCAACAAGCCAGAGAATGAGTCTGACCAATAATTTGGCTCAATGCACGGTGTACCAGTACTGAGTCGATGTGCAGGGGTACGAGGTCAATAATTTGACAAAATGTACGGTGTACCAGTACTGAGTTGATGTGCAGGGGTACGAGGTCAATAAGTTGGCTAAATGTACGGTGTACCAGTACTGAGTCGATGTGCAGGGGTACGAGGTCAATAAGTTGGCTAAATGTACGGTGTACCAGTACTGAGTCGATGTGCAGGGGTACGAGGTCAATAAGTTGGCTAAATGTACGGTGTACCAGTACTGAGTCGATGTGCAGGGGTACGAGGTCAATGAGTTGACTAAATGTACGGTGTACCAGTACTGAGTCGATGTGCAGGGGTACAAGGTCAATGAGTTGACTAAATATACGGTGTACCAGTACTGAGTCGATGTGCAGGGGTACGAGGTCAATGAGTTGACTAAATGTACGGTGTACCAGTACTGAGTCGATGTGCAGGGGTACGAGGTCAATAATTTGACTAAATGTACGGTGTACCAGTACTGAGTCGATGTGCAGGGGTACGAGGTCAATGAGTTGACTAAATGTACGGTGTACCAGTACTGAGTCAATGTGCAGGGGTACGAGGTCAATGAGTTGACTAAATGTACGGTGTACCAGTACTGAGTCGATGTGCAGGGGTACGAGGTCAATAAATTGGCTAAATATATGGTGTATCAGTACTGAGTCGATGTGCAGGGGTACGAGGTCAATGAGTTGACTAAATGTACGGTGTACCAGTACTGAGTCGATGTGCAGGGGTACGAGGTCAATGAGTTGACTAAATGTACGGTGTACCAGTACTGAGTCGATGCGCAGGGGTACGAGGTCAATGAGTTGACTAAATATACGGTGTACCAGTACTGAGTCGATGTGCAGGGGTACGAGGTCAATGAGTTGACTAAATGTACGGTGTACCAGTACTGAGTCGATGTGCAGGGGTACGAGGTCAATAATTTGACTAAATGTACGGTGTACCAGTACTGAGTCGATGTGCAGGGGTACGAGGTCAATGAGTTGACTAAATGTACGGTGTACCAGTACTGAGTCGATGTGCAGGGGTACGAGGTCAATGAGTTGACTAAATGTACGGTGTACCAGTACTGAGTCGATGTGCAGGGGTACGAGGTCAATGATTTGGCTAAATGGACGGTGCACCAGTACTGAGTCGATGTGCAGGGGTACGATGTCAATGAGATATGTACCAACAAGCCAGAGAATGAGTCTGACCAATAATTTGGCTCAATGCACGGTGTACCAGTACTGAGTCGGTGTGCAGGGGTACGAGGTCAATAATTTGACTAAATGTACGGTGTACCAGTACTGAGTCGATGTGCAGGGGTACGAGGTCAATAATTTGACTAAATGTACGGTGTACCAGTACTGAGTCGATGTGCCGGGGTACGAGGTCATTGAGATATGTACATATAACCAACAAGCCAGAGAATGAGTCTGACCATGAGGTGGAGCGTCTTGTGCTGCAGCCACGGTCCCGCGGTCAGAGTGATGGGGTCAAACTCTGACCCCAGGTCCCTCATGTAGGCCGGCTTTAGGACATATCCCGTCTTCCCGTTAGTCAGGAACCGACCCTGGTTCACATCCATGTCATTACAGGAGGTCTGGAAGTTCAGGGACACTGACAGGAGGAGAGGGGATTAAAGTAACAGTTGTGGGGAAAATCCTTACCCTTCTAGAATGCTCACTCCTAATGGATGGTGCAAGCATGGTTTCCTCACACCAGTCCTTTAAAATACACGAGGGGGAGTTTACATTTAAAAATCAGTCATTTGGCAGATGATGTTATCCAGAGTGCCTTGCTCAAGGGCACATTGAGAGATTTTTCACGGAGTCGGCCCAATACTCTTGTCTTGATGCTAGCCCCCACTTACAACGACGTTGTAAATACCACAGAAACTCCTCTCTCTCCATGACCATGCGGTATAGAGAGAGAACGTTTCACAGTAAGACAAAGGGATTCTCCCGCCGAATTCTACTCCATCTCAGAATTTGAGAATTGAACAATATTCCTATTTTGGAGAATGTGTAAACGGTAGGTGGAGAAGCCAGCTACAACCCGGGCCATTCTGTTTCATGTTTGTGACCTCATGAAAGACAATACAGCCACATTACCCTAACTCTCTTTATACAGGTCCCCTCAGTTACGAGGCTTTCATCTGATTCTTGTTTAAAATTAATGAGTAAAGATGAAAGTATTTGCGACATGATGTAATGTGATGTTAACTTTTTATTTTATTAACCTGCCCAGGAACTGCGGTTGAAAATTAGCCGGCTGGCTAAAACCATCACTTTTACTGAAACCACCCCCTTTTCTACATTTCTATAAGTGCCCCCGTGACCCAATTCACATTGAACTAAGCAAGCCCCAGGGCGAGCTGTGGATATCCACTCTACATAGCGAAAAGTCACTCAGGTTCCGAATAAATCCTCACGTTTAAAAGGGCTAATTCTAATGTCAACCATACAGGAACAGGAAACCATACAGGAACAGGAAACCATACAGGAACAGGAAACCATACAGGAACAGGAAACCATACAGGAACAGGAAACCATACAGGAACAGGAAACCATACAAGAACAGGAAACCATACAGGAACAGGAAACCATACAGGAACAGGAAACCATACAGGAACAGGAAACCATACAGGAACAGGAAACCATACAAGAACAGGAAACCATACAGGAACAGGAAACCATACAGGAACAGGAAACCATACAGGAACAGGAAACCATACAGGAACAGGAAACCATACAGGAACAGGAAACCATACAGGAACAGGAAACCATACAGGAACAGGAAACCATACAGGAACAGGAAACATGGGAGCTTGCTCTACACGTGAAATGGTATGAACTCTGAACTATTGAACACTCAAGAAGGAGTGAGTCCTAGATGACAGCATAACAGACTGCAGCTGAAAATGTAGCAAATCGAGTACGACGAAACTGACCGACGTGGACGGATCTCCAGAGAGAGATGAACCTCTCAGAACACGTGAACTTCTCACACGACGACCTGGAAGATTCCACAAAGGACAGGGCGACATCGACTGGGCAAACCAGAGCCTCACATCACCAGCTTCACGTAAATACAATGCATTGCTTTTCCGAATGAGCGATCGTAAGTGGCAAATGTATTTATGAGAGAATAGCTTCGCATAGAGACTCATGTCCCTTAGTCTTCCTTTCAAAACCCCTTCTCTTCTCTGAATCTATCGTGTGTGTCGTACAGCAGGTCAGCCACCAGGGGGAGACTCGTCAAGGTCTGGTGACAGACGGAGGATACATCACGAGGCGATGGCTCCATCTGCTGGACGTGCCAGGTCACGACGGGCTCTCTGGCCAGGACTAATTGGGGCTGATTGGGGATTGGTGAGTAATCAAGGGCTGATTGCTCACCAGCTGTTCAAGTCCCATAAAGCTGCCAGAAGGGCAGCACACAGGGAAGAGACTAGGGGAGGAAAGGTGACTTCTGAGTAGTTGGAGACGGTGCCCGAGCTAAGAAGTTTGAGTTTGAGTGCCCGACAGGATACAGCAAGACCCAGAGCCCAGACGACGGTATCCCGGAGAGGATCTCATGGGGGAGACCTATCCTTTTATTTTGATTTATTATTTAAATTAACACCCTTGAAACCGAGATAATCACACTCTGTCCGTGTCTGATCTGTGTAAACGCCTTGACCAAACCCCCTGGTGTGCCACGTGTTATAACCAAACGGTTTTTGTTTAGTCCTGTGGATATAATGTTGTTTAATTAGTTAGTTATTAAATAATTGAGCCAGTTGGTGTATGGATGATTTATAGTAAAGGCTGGGTTTGTGCAGATAACCAACAATTTACGACGTTCAGATGAGACTGACAAAGGTAATAATAATAATTAATTGATCAGATATTAAAATATCTGAAGAGTTATATTGAGAAAATTATAACTTTAATCTGAACATTTTCCGTGGTGCACCGACTTCCTAGTTAATTATATTTACATGATTAGTTTAATCACGTAATAATAATTACAGAGAATTGATTAGATAAAATAAGTCTTCACCTTTAATGATACTAAAGACATGGCAGGGTAGCCTAGTGGGTAGAGCGTTGGACTAGTAACTGGAAGGTTGCGAGTTCAAACCCCCGAGCTGACAAGGTACAAATCTGTACCCACTGTTCCCAGGCCGTCATTGAAAATAAGAATTTGTTCTTAACTGACTTGCCTGGTTAAATAAAGGTAAAATAAAAAAAAGTCTTAACTGCTAGGCTACCTGCTGCCTAACTTCAGGAGAGAATTGTACCACAGCCCATTTACTATATGAAAACATTCCCTCTTGCCCTTGTCCCTTCTTCTTTTAGACAGCCTTACCGATCTGACAGCCTGCGTTCCACAAGGGTACAGGGTTATAGTTGGAGGAGTCTGTTCTGGTGCCTGCTGGATAGATACGACTCAGCTTGTCCACATTGTGATGGATGTAGCTGTTGGCTGGAGAGAGAGAGAGAGAGAGAGAGAGAACAAACAAAAGAGAGAGCGAACAAAAAGAGAGAACAAAGAGAGAGAGAGATGTCACTACAGAAACTATACAGAACAACGGTCATTCTCATATCCTTACTGGAGTGTGATGAGAAACTAACAAGACGTTTTGTGTACAATTAAGTTCAATGAAGTTGAAATAATTTTCTCCATTTGTGTTAGTCTAATATAACCTTCACAGCAGTGACATAACGGTAAAAACCTTCACAGCAGTGACGTAGTGGTAACAACCTTCACAGCAGTGACGTAACGGTAAAAACCTTCACAGCAGTGACGTAACGGTAAAAACCTTCACAGCAGTGACGTAACGGTAAAAACCTTCACAGCAGTGACGTAGTGGTAACAACCTTCACAGCAGTGACGTAGTGGTAACAACCTTCACAGCAGTGATGTAGTGGTAACAACCTTCACAGCAGTGACATAACGGTAAAAACCTTCACAGCAGTGACGTAGTGGTAACAACCTTCACAGCAGTGACGTAACGGTAAAAACCTTCACAGCAGTGACGTAGTGGTAACAACCTTCACAGCAGTGACGTAGTGGTAACAACCTTCACAGCAGTGACGTAGTGGTAACAACCTTCACAGCAGTGACATAACGGTAAAAACCTTCACAGCAGTGACGTAGTGGTAACAACCTTCACAGCAGTGACGCAGTGGTAACAACCTTCACAGCAGTGACGTAACGGTAACAACCTTCACAGCAGTGACGCAGTGGTAACAACCTTCACATCAGTGACGTAGTGGTAACAACCTTCACAGCAGTGACGTAGTGGTAACAACCTTCACAGCAGTGACGCAGTGGTAACAACCTTCACAGCAGTGACGCAGTGGTAAAAAAAAGGGTGGCTAAACTGATCGCCGTTCATGGTGAATAAAGTAACACTCCCTATATTTGCTAAACATTTTCTGCGATAAGTGGCGATAGGTTGTAATAGGTACTGTAGCTAAACGCTTGAGCAAAATAAACACCCTCAGCTTCACAATTAACATTCTCACCAGACTCCTCAGCTTCACAGTTAATATGCTCACCAGACTCCTCAGCTTCACAGTTAATATGCTCACCACACTCCTCAGCTTCACAGTTAATATGCTCACCAGACTCCTCAGCCAATGCCATAGCTTTCCTTTCCTTGAAGGAGGACATCTCGTAGAAGCCCAGGTTATCTTTAGCGTCCTGGAATCCGTTGAAATGGACGCTCTTACAGTAGATCACCATGTCTGACAGCTCCTTAGCCAGCTTCAGTTTTTTACCTTCCTGCAGATCAAACACATTCACACTTCAGCTCACTTCAGCTTTACTGTACAGTAGGTTGGGCAGAATGGTAACACACTCCAGCTCTACTAGAACATATAGAACATACAGAACATATAGAACATACAGAAAATATAGAACATATAGAACATATAGAACATATAGAACATAAAGAACATATAGAACATACAGAACATATAGAACATATAGAACATATGGAACATTTGGAACATACACAGTATGTTGCAATACAGTTATATGGTGTAGAAGACAGGGATGGGGCCGTCACAATGATACTATTGGAGTGCCATAGTAGGTTTAGCTCCTATTCCCTTACCGTGGCCTTCTTCTCCTCTTCCTCCTCCTCTTTGTCATCCTCCTCCTCCTCAGTTAAGCTACCATCATCCCCGGCTGTCTCCTCAGGGCCAAAGCAGGCCTCCAGTTTAGTTAACCTCTTCCCTTTGACCAGGAACCTCCCCTTCAGCTCCTGATCGAATGTGCCACACATATAAAAATTATCTTCATGTGTTAGTTCACAAAGGCTCTGATAATGTGATGGAATAAAACTATATACACTGAGTATACCAGACACTAGGAAACACCTATCTAATATTGAGTTTTGCCCTCAGAACAGCCTCAATTCGTTGGTGTCAAAAGCGTTCCAAAGGATGCTGGCCCATGTTGACTCCAATGCTTCCCACAATTGTGTCAAGTTAACTGGATTTCCTATGGGTGGTGGACCATTCTTGAAACACACGGTAAACTGTTGAGTGTGAAAAAACAAGTTCTTGACACAAGCAGTTCTTGACACAAACATGTGTGCCTGGCATCTACTACCATACCCTGTTCAAAGGCACTTAAATGGTTTAAAATAATTATTTAACCTGTCTTCTCCCATTCATCTGAAATTGATTGAAGTGATTTAGATTCTTATGGCTGAGATCCCGCTAACGGGATCGATATGACAACAGCCAGTGAAAGTGCAGGGCGCCAAATTCAAACAACAGAAATCTCATAATTAAAATTCCTCAAATATACAAGTATCTTATACCATTTAAAGGGTAGTCTTGTTGTTAATCCCACCACAGTGTCCGATTTCAAAAAGGCTTTACAGCAAAAGCACCACAAACGATTATGTTAGATCACCACCAAGTCACAGAAAAACACAGCCATTTTTCCAGCCAAAGACAGGAGTCACAAAAAGCAGAAATAGAGATAAAAATGAATCACTAACCTTTGATGATCTTCATCAGATGACACTCATAGGACTTCATGTTACACAATACATATATGTTTTGTTCAGTAAAATTCATTTTTATATCAAAAATATCTCAGTATACATTGGCGTGTTATATTCAGTAGTTCCAAAAACATCTGGTGATTTTGTAGAGAGCCAAATCAATTTCCAGAAATACTCATAATAAACATTGATCAAAGATACACGTGTTATACAGTTAAATTCACTTCTCCTTAATGCAACTACAGTGTCAGATTTCAAAAAAGCTTTACGGAAAAAGCAAACCATGCAATAATCTGAGTACGGCGCTCAAAGCCCAAACCAGCCAAAAAGATATCCTCCATATTGTGCAGTCAACATAAGTCAGAAATAACATTATAAATATTCACTTACCTTTGATGATCTTCATCAGAATGCACTCCCAGGAATCCCAGTTCCACAATAAATGTTTGATTTGTTTGATAAAATTTATGTCCAAATACCTCATTCTGTTAGTGCGTTTGGTAAACAAATCCGAAAGGTCGGACGAAAAGTCCAAAAGTTATATTACAGGTCGTAGAAACATGTCAAACGAAGTATAGAGTCAATCTTTAGGATGTTTTTATCATTAATCTTCAATAATGTTCCAACCGGAGAATTCCTTTGTCTGTAGAAAAGCAATGGAACGAAGCTAACTTTCACATGACCGCGCGTCACAAGCTCGTGGCAATCTGCCAGACACCTGGCTCAATCCCCTCTCCTTCGGCCACCCTTCACAGTAGAAGCATCAAACAAGGTTCTAAATTATGTTGACATCTAGTGGAAGCCTTAAATGAAATGAACCAACAGACTAGTTGAAAGACTACAAAGTTGAAAGACTACAAACCTCAGATTTCCCACTTCCTGGTTGGATTTTTCTCAGGTTTTCGCCTGCCATATGAGTTCTGTTATACTCACAGACATCATTCAAACAGTTTTAGAAACTTCAGAGTGTTTTCTATCCTAATACTATGCATATATTAGCAACTGGAACTGAGTTGCAGGCCGTTTACTCTGGGCACCTTACTCATCCAAGCTACTCAATACTGCCCCCAGGCATAAGACGTTTTTAACAAGTGACATCAATAAGGGATCATATCTTTCACCTGGAGCAGGTGTTCATAATGTTTTGTATACTCAGTGTATATTTTTAAGTTCTTCTTGACTAAGGACGAGAGACATTCCTGGACAGGAAATGCTCCTGGTCCTAGGAAGCACTAGGCACATAAAAATAGAAGTAAATCTAGAATGTGTTTTGAAAAGAGGGAAACTGTAAGATTTCCGCATATCATACACTTCTTCATATACACGCAGACAGTGACTCTTATATGAAACAGTAGACGAGAGACTATAGCCAGCCACCTCTGGGGAGGGGAAGTCTGTGGGCATCTGGTCCCCCAGGGGGGAGGTGAGCAGAGCGCTGCCCAGGATGGAGCTCAGGTGCTGGGCCATGACCCTCTGCTGCTCCACACTACAGTGATTCTCCAAGGACAGGATCACTGGGTAGTCCGAGGTCTGGGGACAGACAGAGACAGTTAAATACAGTGCAACTGCAGACCTGAGTCAAATAAATGTGTGAAATCATTTCTGTAGGCGCTTGATTTAGCATGGAGTTTAGACTTTTGGGAATATTCCTTTGAATTCATTGTACTGGACAAACACAATAAAGTGCAGCGTAAGTATTTGACACAGGGTCAGCCAGAGCCTTTTGGGCCTCTATTGATAAGAAGGATGACCATTTGTAATTAATCCATTGCAACAAGAAATCTGTTGTCATCAAACATGATATGAATTAAACAGGACAGGACAGATACAATTCTACAAAGTTGACATGGAACTTTAGTCTACCTTAAAGGCGTACTCCTTGATGGCTTTGATGGTGTCTTTAAACAGGATCTTGGAAGTGAGGGTGTATCCATGGTAGATGACTGGCTCTCCGTCTGACCCGTCCCAGCAGTCCAGCTCCACACAGCGACAGCCCTTTATAAGAGCCCTACGAACGGTTATAACTGTTTTATAAGAGCCCTACGAAGGGTTATAACGGTTTCATAAGATCCCTACAGAGGGTTATAACTGTTTTATAAGAGCCCTACGAACGGTTATAACTGTTTTATAAGATCCCTATGAATGGTTGTAACTGTTTTTAAAGAGCCCTACAAAGGGTTATAGCTGTTTTATAAGAGCCCTACGAAGGGTTATAACGGTTTCATAAGAGCCCTACGAAGGGTTATAACGGTTTCATAAGATCCCCACGAAGGGTTATAACGGTTTCATAAGAACCCTACGAAGGGTTATAACGGTTTTATAAGAGCCCTACGAAGGGTGATAACTGTTTTATAAGATCCCTACGAAGGGTTATAACTGTTTTATAAGATCCTACGAAGGGTTATAACTGTTTTATAAGAGCCCTACGAAGGGTTATAACGGTTTCATAAGATCCCTACAGAGGGTTATAACTGTTTTATAAGAGCCCTACGAAGGGTTATAACTGTTTTATAAGAGCCCTATGAAGGGTTATAACGGTTTCATAAGATCCCTACAGAGGGTTATAACTGTTTTATAAGAGCCCTACAGAGGGTTATAACGGTTTTATAAGAGCCCTACGAAGGGTTATAACGGTTTCATAAGATCCCTACAGAGGGTTCTAACGGTTTTATAAGAACCCTACGAAGGGTTATAACTGTTTTATAAGAGCCCTACGAAGAGTTATCGTTTAACTGTTTAAGAACACGTCCTGACTCGCCTCATTCACAGGCAGACACTGACAAGTACAGGTTTTTAAATGTCCACAGTGTCTTCCATAAGAACAGAAGCTAAGGAACATTACAATAGCTAGTAAAACTTAGTCCAGACCAGTTGAATCAAGTGTACTAATGTAATACCAGAATAGATCAAATAAGTGGAACTAGCTGAGGTTACTCAAGGAGAGGTTTGGAAAAACATTGTTCTAGATGATGTCTGTCATTCATACCTGGCATAGGCCTCAGTACTGCTAGGCCCTTTGAGCTGGTCTTCCATCAGGTATGTGTTGTGAGACGAGGAGATGAAGTAGTGGTTCAGGGGCTGGCTCATGTCCTGGTGCACGGCCTTGTGGGTAGGATTCAGCACCAGACCCTCAGGCATGTGGAGATACATCAGGAAACCATCTTGGGTCATCAGCTGCTTCTCTTTAGCTGCAGATAGACCAGACAGATGTCAGACTCTAACTACAAGATAGACTGCTGACAATTCAAATGAGCAGAAGTGTCGTTACTGAATAGGAAGTTAACTCTGAACTGTTTGAAATTATTTGGACAGCTCCCATTTGTCATTTGAGAGCTGCCCAGTCTCACCCTCCAGGGAATGCTATGTTATGTAGTAGGATTTTTCTTCTAAATGATTTTTTGAAACGTCTACTGTATGTAGGGCTTAGGAAGACTTTATGAATGCTCTTCTATGTTGTTGTGAAGGCATAACAACTAAATATTCATTCATGATCACCTTTATCATCCAATTCGTACTTGTTGATGAGTCTGTGTGCATCGGCTAGCGTTGCCTCCTCTCTCTGCTCTTTAATCAGGAACTCCAGTAGATTTTCAGCGCTCATGAAGCCCGTGGTCTTAGCGTATTCTCCGTAGATGGTGTCTATCTCCTGGCGATGGGTCAAAAGGCTGTAGAAGTGCTCTATCTCATCGCCAGCCAGGTAGCCACACTTAGACTGGTCACACTCCTACAGGATGGAGATAGGGAGAAAGACATTCATTGGTGCATCAAAATGCTGTTGCTCTCCTGACCCTGCCTCCTGACCCCTGTCTCCTGCCCCCTGACCCTGCCTCCTGACCCCTGCCTCCTGACCCTGCCTCCTGACCCTGTTCCTGCACCTGCCTCCTGACCGCTGACCCCTGCCTCCTTGTCTGTCTTGAAGGTGAAGTGTAAAAGACAGAAGACAAAGCTTCTCCTCAAGAACAAGCACCTTACAGGCTGACTACACCGTTCGCGTCGCGTGTGCGACCATTGCAAAATACATTTAGAAATCTATATTATTCAATTCAACGAGTGTCTGCGTTGCCAAGGGCTAAAATAGAAGTCAGTTCTATTTGTGACGCAGATCACGCTGCAAGTCCTGCCTCTCCCACCTCCTCATTGGTTTATAGAAGCAGGTACCCATGTGCAATCTCCTCATTGGTTATACCCACGTTGGTGACTGAAAGACGAATGATGTCAGTGGCGGTAATGCACCTATTTTATGAAAGTTGTCAATTGCAATATAAAGTCAAAAGGAGAAAAAGCCTGGAAGGAGGAGAGATGACTAGAAATGGTTCGGTTGACCGTTTTATGTGTGGATTAATTGGTGGAGTAGAGGTCCTTATGCATTTCAGGGAAAATAACAACTCAATGTTTATATCCCAGGACAAATTAGCTAGCAATAGCAAGCTAGCTAAATAGGACAAATTAGCTAGCAAGTGCAAGCTAGCTAGCTAAATTGCCATAAATGTTTAATGCTTTTCGACCTGTCCCCAAATTAATATAATTAGTTCAGAGTTTGTTTTGATATTTTAACCTGCGTGTCGTGATTGCGTTTCGTGTGGGGGGACAAAATACATTTATGCACGATGGCACAGCCGGTCTAGGTTCCATGTTAGTGACACTGTACACAAGGCCTCTAAACTGTACACAAGGCCTCTACACTGTACACAAGGCCTCTACACTGTACACCAGGCCTCTACACTGTACACCAGGCCTCCACACTGTACACAAGGCCTCTTTACTGTACACAAGGCCTCTACACTGTACACCAGGCCTCTACACTGTACACCAGGCCTCTACACTGTACACCAGGCCTCTACACTGTACACCAGGCCTCTACACTGTACACCAGGCCTCCACACTGTGCACCAGGCCTCCACACTGTGCACCAGGCCTCTACACTGTGCACCAGGACTCTACACTGTGCACCAGGACTCTACACTGTGCACCAGGCCTCTACACTGTACACCAGGCCTCTACACTGTACACCAGGCCTCTACACTGTACACAAGGCCTTATACTGTACACAAGGCCTCTACACTGTGCACCAGGCCTCCACACTGTGCACCAGGCCTCTACACTGTGCACCAGGCCTCTACACTGTGCACCAGGCGTCTACACTGTACACCAGGCCTCTACACTGTACACCAGGCCTCCACACTGTGCACCAGGCCTCCACACTGTGCACCAGGCCTCTACACTGTACACAAGGCCTCTTTACTGTACACAAGGCCTCTACACTGTGCACCAGGACTCTACACTGTGCACCAGGACTCTACACTGTGCACCAGGCCTCTACACTGTACACCAGGCCTCTACACTGTACACCAGGCCTCTACACTGTACACAAGGCCTTATACTGTACACAAGGCCTCTACACTGTGCACCAGGCCTCCACACTGTGCACCAGGCCTCTACACTGTGCACCAGGCCTCTACACTGTGCACCAGGCGTCTACACTGTACACCAGGCCTCTACACTGTACACCAGGCCTCCACACTGTGCACCAGGCCTCTACACTGTACACCAGGCCTCCACACTGTACACAAGGCCTCTTTACTGTACACAAGGCCTCTACACTGTGCACCAGGACTCTACACTGTGCACCAGGACTCTACACTGTGCACCAGGCCTCTACACTGTGCACCAGGCCTCTACACTGTGCACCAGGCCTCTACACTGTACACCAGGCCTCTACACTGTACACCAGGCCTCTACACTGTACACCAGGCCTCTACACTGTACACCAGGCCTCTACACTCTACACCAGGTCTCTACACTGCACACCAGGCCTCTACACTGTACACAAGGCCTTATACTGTACACAAGGCCTCTACACTGTGCACCAGGCCTCCACACTGTGCACCAGGCCTCTACACTGTGCACCAGGCCTCTACACTGTGCACCAGGTCTCTACACTGTACACCAGGCCTCTACACTGTGCACCAGGCCTCTAAACTGTACACAAGGCCTCTAAACTGTACACAAGGTCTCTTTACTGTACACAAGGCCTCTACACTGTACACCAGGCCTCTACACTGTACACCAGGACTCTACACTGTACACAAGGCCTCTACACTGTACACCAGGCCTCTACACTGTACACAAGGCCTCCACACTGTACACAAGGCCCTATACTGTACACAAGGCCTCTACACTGTACACCAGGCCTCTACACTGTACACAAGGCCTCTACACTGTACACAAGGCCTCTATACTGTACACCAGGCCTCTACACTGTACACCAGGCCTCTACACTGTACACAAGGCTTCTAAACTGTACACCAGGCCTCTTTACTGTACACCAGGCCTCTACACTGTACACCAGGCCTCTACACTGTACACAAGGCCTCTACACTGTACACCAGGCCTCTACACTGTACACCAGGCCTCTACACTGTACACAAGGCCCTACACTGTACACCAGGCCTCTACACTGTACACAAGTCCTCTACACTGTAAACCTGACCTCTATACTGTACACCAGGCCTCGACACTGTACACCAGGCCTCTACACTGTATGTACACCAGGCCTCTATACTGTACACCAGGCCTCTACACTTTGTCATATTTTATATTGTGACGAGTTCACCTGGAAGACGATTTGAGCTCTTAGATGTATCAAAACGTTGTTTTTCTGAGAATTATAAAAGTTATTAAATTATACAATAAAATAAATTATTTAATTCAAGTGTTCACCTGGAAGAGCTTCTCTGCGTATTGATCGTCCACCTCGATGTTGATCTGGTGCATGAAGTCCTTCAGCTCCTTCAGACTCAGCTTGTTGTCACTGTTCTTGTCTGCTTTCCTAAGGCAGTTGAAGATCCAACTGAAGAAGAGTTAATGTAAGGACTGAACTCAGCGTATCATATAGGCACAACATGGTGATATGGGTTACATGATCAGTATCATTACCTACTGCAAAGCGGTTGCCAGCCCTCCTGCAGAGCTACCCTTCTGCGGGGATTTGTTCCAGCCCTACTAGAGCAAAAGCCTGCACAGACAGTATTTCTACAAGAGGATTCTTCTTATCAACAGTATACAATCATTTCCTCTGTGTTTTCCTAGGAATTCAGCATTATCTGTGCTGATCTTGCCAACCCTCCATTGGCTCACCTTTGAGAAGCCTTAGTTACATTATGTAGGTCTGATATCTAATTGGTGGGTAACTTTACAGTGATACTATTGGTCAACAACTCAGATGCTTATTACAAGGTCTTCATTGCTCTTTCTCTTATTTATTCCTGACCTGCGGTGGTGAGATACTCTCTCTCTCATACACACTGTCTCACACTCTCTCTGTCTGTCTCACTCTCTCTGTCTCTCACACACACTGTCTCTCACTCTGTCTCTCTCTCACACACTGTCTCTCACTCTCTCACACACTGTCTCTCTCTCTGTCTCTCTCTCACACACTGTCTCTCACTCTCTCACTCTCTCTTTCTCTGTCTCTCTCTCACACACTGTCTCTCACTCTCTCACACACTGTCTCTCTCTCACTCACTCTCTCTCTCACACACTGTCTCTCTCTCACTCACTCTCTCTCTCTCCCTCTCTGTCTCTCTCTCACACACTGTCTCTCACTCTCTCACACACTGTCTCTCTCTCACTCACTCTCTCTCTCACACACTGTCTCTCTCTCACTCACTCTCTCTCTCTCACACACGGTCTCTCACTCACTCTCTCTCTCACACACACTGTCTCTCACTCTCTCTGTCTCTCTCTCTGTCTGTCTCTCCCTCTCTGTCTCTCTCTCACTCTCTCTCTCTCACACACACTGTCTCTCTCACTCACTCTCTCTCTCACACACACTGTCTCTCACTCTCTCTGTCTCTCTCTCTGTCTGTCTCTCTCTCTGTCTCTCACTCACTCTCTCTCTCCCTCTTTCTCTCTGTCTCTTTCTCTCTCTCTCTCCCTCTCTGTCTCTCTGTCTCTCACTCACTCTCTCTCACACACACTGTCTCTCACTCTCTCTCACACACACTGTCTCTCACTCTCTCTCTCTCTCTGTCTGTCTCTCCCTCTCTGTCTCTCTCTCACTCACTCTCTCTCTCTCCCTCTTTCTCTCTGTCTCTTTCTCTCTCTCTCTCACTCACTCTCTCTCACACACACTGTCTCTCACTCTCTCTGTCTCTCTCTCTCTCTGTCTCTCTCTGTCTGTCTCTCCCTCTCTGTCTCTCTCTCTGTCTGTCTCTCCCTCTCTGTCTCTCTCTCACTCACTCTCTCTCACACACACTGTCTCTCCCTCTCTCTGTCTCTCTCTCTGTCTGTCTCTCCCTCTCTGTCTCTCTCTCACTCACTCTCTCTCTCACACACACTGTCTCTCACTCTCTCTGTCTCTCACTCTGTCTGTCTCTCCCTCTCTGTCTCTCTCTCACTCACTCTCTCTCACACACACTCTCTCTCACTCTCTCTCTCTCTCTCTGTCTCTCTCTCTGTCTGTCTCTCCCTCTCTGTCTCTCTCTCACTCACTCTCTCTCACACACACTGTCTCTCACTCTCTCTGTCTCTCTCTGTCTGTCTCTCCCTCTCTGTCTCTCTCTCACTCACTCTCTCTCTCACTCTCTCTCTCACTCTCTGTCTCTCGCCTGCTTTCTCTGTCTCTTTCTCTCTCTCTCTCACTCACTCTCTCTCTCTCTCTCACACTCTCCCTCACTCTCTCTGTCTCTCTCTCTGTCTGTCTCTCTCTCTCTGTCTCTCTCTCACTCACTCTCTCTCTCTCCCTCTTTCTCTCTGTCTCTTTCTCTCTCCCTCTGTCTCTATCTCTCTCTCACTCACTCTCTCTCTCTCCCTCTTTCTCTCTGTCTCTTTTTCTCTCTCTCTCTCCCTCTCTGTCTCTCTCTCACTCTCTCTCTCTCTCCCTCTTTCTCCCTGTCTCTTTCTCTCTCTCTCTCCCCTCTCTGTCTCTCTGTCTCTTTCTCTCTCTCTCCCTCTCTGTCTCTCTCTCTCTCTCACTCCACCCCATGGACTTTTGGGGCATGACCTTTCAGGCTATGATCTCTCTCTCTCTCTCTCTCTCTCCCTCTTGCTCTCTCTCTGTCTCTCTCTCTCCCTCTTGCTCTCTCTCTGTCTCTCTCTCTGTCTCTCTCTCTCACCCTCTTTCTCTCTCTCTGTCTCTCTCTCTCTCTGACCATGCTTAGAATAATGCCTTGTAATGGTTTGTTAATGCTTTGTAACTTGAATTTAGAAGTCCATTGTCAGGCATTTTTTTCACTACCTACTACTGTAACTCAAACACAGTCTCTAGCAGATTGCTATTTATCAGATAAATGTTTGGTTGTGTATGTGATGTGTATATATTGTCACACCCTGACCATAGTTTGCTTTGTATGTTTCTATGTTTTGTTTGGTCAGGGTGTGATCTGAATGGGCATTCTATGTTGTGTGTCTAGTTTGTCTGTTTCTGTGTTTGGCCTGATATGGTTCTCAATCAGAGGCAGGTGTTAGTCATTGTCTCTGATTGGGAACCATATTTAGGTAGCCTGTTTGGTGTTGGGGTTTGTGGGTGATTGTTCCTGTCTTTGTGTTTGTTACACCAGATAGGGCTGTTTTCGGGTTTTTTCAAGTTTACTTGTTTTTTTGTATATTGTTCTATTTTCATCTTTATTAAAGATGTATCACAATAACCACGCTGCGTTTTGGTCCGCCTCTCCTTCAACAGAAGAATCCCGTTACATATATAATATACTGAATATTCTATCAAATATTACTGCCCAGTACAATTTTGATTCAGTCATTTCAAATGAATACAAGTTTCTCAAAAACAAATGGTTTGTAACTAAAGTATACTTACCCTAACCACGACGAGGCTGTAATGACCATAGAAATAGAATCGATAGAATGGACCTCCCCATTCAAGTTAATGATGTCATAATGGGTGGACTGGCGACCGTTGTACTCATATAGTTTCCCAGTCAAATTGCCAGAGTTCGAGGTTCCAAGGCCTTTCTATAGACTCTGATTCCCGTGGTTCTGACTCTATATCTGTGAGAAGGATACTGCTCAGTCTTCTGCTGACTGTTAAGGTTCTCCATGTTGGACAATATCTTCTCCAGGCTGGTGACCCACTGCTTGGCCTCCTCCTCAGAGCTGGCCATCAGGTCCAGATTCTTTCTTCTGCCCTTAAAAATAATGGAGGGTTGTACAAATGCAACTGTGATGTAAATGTGATCGTGTTAATACAACACTGTACCTAATCTCAGAAACCCAGCACTACAATCTTGTGTAAATGTGTCAGATGATTCATTAGGTTTTGGGGTTTGCTCTTTGTAAAGATACTAATGCGACAAGAGAAGTCTCCAACCCCCCTAAACAGAAACTCTCAGACCAAAGCATGGCCAAAATATCCCCTCCCCTTCCAACAGTCGAAATATGCTAACACCTGCGAAATCAGGATTTGTCCAAATGATTAGTGCTGAAAAAATCTTGCACACCAGAACAAAGTTCCTCATTAGTCGCCGCATCCCACAGTCTGTTGACGGATGCTTCTATACCACCTTATGTTACGTGCGTCTGTCCACGAGAGATTATGCTGTACCTAATATCTGCCTGCTCTCCACACACTGTCATCTCTGCCTGACCTCCTCCCACTGTCATCTCTGCCTGACCTCCTCCCACTGTCATATCTGCCTGCTCTCCACCCACTGTCATCTCTGCCTGACCTCCTCCCACTGCCATCTCTGCCTGACCTCCTCCCACTGTCATATCTGCCTGACCTCCACCCACTGTCATATCTGCCTGACCTCCTCCCACTGTCATATCTGCCTGACCTCCACCCACTGATATCGCTGCCTGACCTCCTCCCACTGATATCGCTGCCTGACCTCATCCCACTGCCATCGCTGCCTGACCTCATCCCACAGTCTGTTGACGGATTGCTTCTATACCACCCTATGTTACGTGCGTCTGTCCACGAGAGATTATGCTGTACCTAATATCTGCCTGCTCTCTCCCACTGCCATCTCTGCCTGACCTCATCCCACTACATCGCTGCCTGACCTCATCCCACTACCATCGCTGCCTGACCTCCTCCCACTGATATCGCTGCCTGACCTCATCCCACTACCATCGCTGCCTGACCTCCTCCCACTACCATCTCTGCCTGACCTCCCCCACTGTCATCTCTGCCTGACCTCCTCCCACTGCCATCGCTGCCTGACCTCCTCCCACTACCATCTCTGCCTGACCTCCTCCCACTGATATCGCTGCCTGACCTCCCCCCACTGTCATCTCTGCCTGACCTCCTCCCACTGTCATCTCTGCCTGACCTCCTCCCACTGTCATCTCTGCCTGACCTCCTCCCACTGTCATCTCTGCCTGACCTCCTCCCACTGTCATATCTGCCTGCTCTCCACCCACTGTCATATCTGCCTGCTCTCCTCCCACTGTCATCTCTGCCTGACCTCCTCCCACTGTCATCTCTGCCTGACCTCCTCCCACTGTCATCTCTGCCTGCTCTCCACCCACTGTCATCTCTGCCTGACCTCCTCCCACTGTCATCTCTGCCTGGCCTCCTCCCACTGCCATCTCTGCCTGACCTCCTCCCACTGTCATCTCTGCCTGACCTCCTCCCACTGTCATCTCTGCCTGACCTCCTCCCACTGTCATCTCTGCCAGACCTCCTCCCACTGTCATCTCTGCCAGACCTCCTCCCACTGTCATCTCTGCCTGACCTCCTCCCACTGTCATCTCTGCCTGACCTCCTCCCACTGTCATCTCTGCCTGACCTCCTCCCACTGTCATCTCTGCCTGACCTCCTCCCACTGTCATCTCTGCCAGACCTCCTCCCACTGTCATCTCTGCCTGACCTCCTCCCACTGTCATCTCTGCCAGACCTCCTCCCACTGCCATCTCTGTAATACTGTAAAGCGAAATAAAGCCTGACTGAAATGACATTGAATACAGTGCAAATTGAGTTGTTTAAAAATATATAAAAGAACCTTGAAGATTATGGAGAAACATCTCCCCTCCACCGGCTCCTCCGTGTTCTTCCTCAGACCCTCCGATTGACGGCCAGCACGCACTGCCGAGATGTCCTTAATGGAGACTGTAGAGGAGAGGAGAGGAGACGAGAGGAGACGAGAGGGAGGGGGCGGGGTTATCGCTCAGACTATATTGTAAAGCAACTTTGAATACCAAAGAACCAGTGTTGAATACCAAAGAACCCGTGTTGAATACCAAAGAACCAGTGTTGACCAACCCAATCCAATCTTGACTACTGCAACTCACTACTCTCCGGCATCAACTCAAGCTCCCTCCATAAGCTGCCAATGGTTCAGAACTCTGCAGTCCGACTGCTCACACACATTAAGTCCTGGCAGCACATCACCCCTGTCAAATCAAATCAAATTGTATTTGTCACATGCGTCGAATACAACAGGTATAGACTTTACCGTGAAATTGCCCAGTCCTCCCCCAGCAGGGATTACAAGATCCTCTTTCTGATCTACAAAGCCCTTCACCACCTTGCCACCCCCCTCCCTACCTCTCTTCTCCACTACCAACTACACTCCATTCCACAACAGCAGGCCACCTTATCATCCTCAGGTTGAAGCTCCAGAGTTTCAGCGACAGGGTCTTCTCCATGGTTGATCCAGAGTTTCAGCGGCAAGGCCTACTCCAGGGTTTCTCCAGAGTTTCAGCGAACGGGTCTTCTCCAGGGTTGATCAAGAGTTTCAGCGACAAGGCCTACTCCAGGGTTGATCAAGAGTTTCAGCGACAAGGCCTACTCCATGGTTTCTCCAGAGTTTCAGCGAACGGGCCTTCTCCAGGGTTGATCCAGAGTTTCAGCGACAAGGCCTACTCCAGGGTTTCTCCAGAGTTTCAGCGAACGGGTCTTCTCCAGAGTTTCAGCGACAAGGCCTTCTCCATGGTTGATCCAGAGTTTCAGCGACAAGGCCTTCTCCAGGGTTGATCCAAAGTTTCAGCGACAAGGCCTATTCCAGGGTTTCTCCAGAGTTTCAGCGAACGGGTCTTCTCCAGAGTTTCAGCGACAAGGCCTTCTCCATGGTTGATCCAGTTTCAGCGACAAGGCCTTCTCCAGGGTTGATCCAGAGTTTCAGCAACAAGGCCTACTCCAGGGTTTCTCCAGAGTTTCAGCGAACAAGGTCTTCTCCAGATCAGTTTCAGCGACAAGGCCTTCTCCAGGGTTGATCAAGTTTCAGCGACAAGGCCTACTCAGGGTTTCTCCAGATTCTCCAGGGTTTCAAGAGTTAGCGACAAGGCCTTCTCCAGGGTTGATCCAGAGTTTCAGCGACAAGGCCTTCTCCAGGGTTTCTCCAGAGTTTCAGCGAACGGGTCTTCTCCAGGGTTGATCAAGAAGGCCTTCTCCATGGTTGATCCAGAGTTTCAGCGACAAGGCCTACTCCAGGGTTTCTCCAGAGTTTCAGCGACAAGGCCTTTCAAAATTTCAGCAACAGGGCCTTCTCCAGAGTTTCAGCGACAGGGCCTTCTCCAGGGTTGCTCCAGAGTTTCAGCGACAAGGCCTACTCCAGGGTTTCTCCAGAGTTTCAGCGAACGGGTCTTCTCCAGAGTTTCAGCGACAAGGCCTTCTCCATGGTTGATCCAGAGTTTCAGCAACAAGGCCTTCTCCAGGGTTGATCCAGAGTTTCAGCGACAAGGCCTACTCCAGGGTTTCTCCAGAGTTTCTGCCGAACGGGTCTTCTCCAGAGTTTCAGCGAACGGGTCTTCTCCAGGGTTGATCATGAGTTTCAGCGACAAGGCCTACTCCAGGGTTGATCAAGAGTTTCAGCGACAAGGCCTACTCCAGGGTTTCTCCAGAGTTTCAGCGAACGGGTCTTCTCCAGGGTTGATCATGAGTTTCAGCGACAAGGCCTACTCCAGGGTTGATCAAGAGTTTCAGCTACAAGGCCTACTCCAGGGTTGCTCCAGAGTTTCAGCGACAAGGCCTTCTCCATGGTTGATCCAGAGTTTCAGCGACAAGGCCTACTCCAGGGTTTCTCCAGAGTTTCAGCGACAAGGCCTACTCCAGGGTTTCTCCAGAATTTCAGCAACAGGGCCTTCTCCAGAGTTTCAGCGACAGGGCCTTCTCCAGGGTTGCTCCAGAGTTTCAGCGACAAGGCCTACTCCAGGGTTTCTCCAGAGTTTCAGCGACAAGGCCTACTCCAGGGTTTCTCCAGAATTTCAGCAACAGGGCCTTCTCCAGAGTTTCAGCAACAGGGCCTTCTCCAGAGTTGCTCCAGAGTTTCAGCGAACGGGTCTTCTCCAGGGTTGTTCAAGAGTTTCAGCGACAAGGCCTACTCCAGGGTTGATCAAGAGTTTCAGCGACAAGGCCTACTCCAGGGTTGATCAAGAGTTTCAGTGACAGGGCCTTCTCCAGTTTCAGATACAGGGCCTTCTCCAGAGTTTCAGCGACAGGGCCTTCTCCAGAGTTTCAGCGACAGGGCCTTCTCCAGGGTTGATCCTAGGCTCTAGAACTCCCTCCCTCATCTTTCTGTCCCCCCTAAAACCCTACCTCTTTGACACCCCCCCCCCCCACATGCAATGCAATACACTACAAAGACTCTCCTCTCTCCTCCATACTGAGCACCACCTAACACTAAACCCTTAACCTACCCCTTACCCAAAACAGGGTCTGTATTCTAACCCCAATCTCATCCCTTACCCTAAACCCGGGTCTGTATTCTAATCCCAATCCCATCCCTTACCCTAAACAGGGTCTGTATTCTAACCCCAATCCCGTCCCTTACCCTAAACAGGGTCTGTATTCTAATCCCAATTCCGTCCCTTACCCTAAACAGGGTCTGTATTCTAACCCCAATCCCGTCCCTTACCCTAAACAGGGTCTGTATTCTAACCCCAATCCCGTCCCTTACCCTAAACAGGGTCTGTATTCTAACCCCAATCCCGTCCCTTACCCTAAACAGGGTCTGTATTCTAACCCCAATCCCATCCCTTACCCTAAACCCGGGTTTGTATCTGTTGCAACTCTAGGGGCAGTATTTTCATTTTTGGATAAAAAACGTTCCCGTTTTAAACAAGATATTTTGTCATGAAAAGATGCTCGACTATGCATATAATTGACAGCTTTGGATAGAAAACACTCTGACGTTTCTAAAACTGCAAGGATATTGTCTGTGAGTGCAACAGAACTGATGTTACAGGCAAAACCCAGATAAAAATCCAATCAGGAAGTGCTGCATTTTTTATTATCATATTATCGAATAGATATGTGAAAAACACCTTGAGGATTGATTCTAAACAATGTTTGCCATGTTTCTGTTGATATTATGGAGCTAATTTGGAAAAAAGTTTGGCGTTGTAGTGACTGCATTTTCCGGTCGATTTCTCAGCCAAACGTGAAGACGAACAAACAAGCTATTTCGCCTACAAAAATAATATTTTTGGAAAAAAGGAACATTTGTTATCTAACTGGGAGTCTCCTGAGTGAAAACATCCAAAGTTCTTCAAATGGATATGATTTAATTTGATTGCTTTTCTTATTTTCATGAAAATGTTGCCTGCTGGTAGCAGAGCCTAGCCATAGCATTATGCCATGATAAACTTACACAATTGCTTGTCTTAGCGTTGGCTGTAAAGCATATTTTGAAAATCTGAGATGACAGTGTGATTAACAAATGGCTAAGCTGTGTCTCAATATATTTAATTTGTGATTTTCATGAATAGGAAGATTTTCTAGGAAGATTTATGTCCTCTGCGTTATGCTAATTAGTTTGAGGCTATGGGTACGCTCCCGCATGCGGGTTTGAGAGTCATGAGAAGTTAATCCCAACCCTCTCCTCTCCATATACTGATACATCACACTCTGTCCCTTCCTTGACCCACCCCTCTCTTTTTTCATGTTTTGTCGTCTGATTTGGTTTTGACTACTGTTTATATATTATTCATAGTTTTTTTTTAAACTTTGGGTCCATTAAAAAGCACTCCATAAATCCCATGTATTATTATTATTATTAAAGCACTCACATAGAAAAAGAGCAATGAAAGATAATTTGAATGAACAGGAAGTCACATAGGAAACGTGCAAAATACAGTTAAGGTCTGGCGTTCCCTGGAACCAGGAATGACTTTATACTAGTTCTGCGTTGATTGACTACCACGATGGGAAGTTTTTTTCTGTGTACTTTGGATACTAAATTGTCTGAGGCTTTTGTTTCCGTAGTCTTCTGTGTATGTTCTGCATTCAAGTGAACTTTGCTTTGTGTCATAAAATATAATAGACTATAAAAAAAATACTCATAAACCAGCTCTGGAAATTTCCACTCAAGATTACAGAATTGACAAAAAAAAAAAAAAAACCCACACAATTTCAAAAGTATATAAAAGATAAAATACCAAAACAAAGATTTAGACCCTTGAAACACCTTATTAAAAACGACAAACAAAATGCCTTCAAATTCTTTCTTTATCTCCTTTTTTGTAAAAAAAAACAAAAAACAAACAGCTTATCCAATGAAAACACTAATTTCCCTCTGACTTGGAGACCTGTCTGTGCTAAGAGTGACTAAGAAAGCCATAAACTCCTGTCACCATAGTTATTATCAAACTCTCTATGGTGACAGACTTTTATGGTCTGTGAACCTAAAGATTTAACCCATAAAAAGGTGACATCATGAAGCTGAATAAAATATCAAATCATGTCAAGTATATATAGTATATGTATTTAATTCTAACGGCCTAAATCAAATAAATAAAAAACTATCCACATTTTTCATTTATCTAAATTAATGCCAGATTAGATACCTGTACATATTTCTACCATAACAGAAAAATGAAATTGTTTTTTAAAGATGTTTTATCTGAGAGACCTACTGAGTGTAAAGATAGAGGATACTGGATTCTAAAAAATTCCCTACCCTAACCACTCCTGTCGATCTGAGAGGACTAGATTTGAGTTTACCTATATTTAACTAGGCAAATCAGGTAAGGACAAATTCTTATTTACAATGACGGCCTACCCCGACACTGGGCGCCGCCCTATGGGACTCCCAATCACGGCCAGTTGTGGTACAGCCTGGAATTGAACCAGGGTCTGTAGTGACACCTCTAGCACTGAGATGCAGTGCCTTAGACCGCTGCGCCACTCGGGAGAAAGGCTTCACCTTAAGGTAATTGCAGGGACTGTGTGTGGAATGGGCTTGGTCAATCCCTCAGCTCTTCTGATAGAGTAACTCAGTCGTAGATGTGGCCATTTACAGATAGTTAGCCTTCCTGAGAACTAACTGAGAACTACCTCAGCCTCAGGGCTCAGGGCTCCGGGAGATAAGGACCTACCTGGCTGCCACAGGTGTGGCTGTGAGACAGACAATGACAAGGCCATGCACTGCATCACTGGTGCACTGACTAATTGACCATCTCTGACTCTAGCCGTAGTAGGACTCCCATGTTCACAAACAGGGGTTAAATAGGGGAGGGGTTGTAGGGTTAGAAAGTAATAAAGGAAAATATATATTTTTTAAATGTATGTATGTGTGTGTGTGTGTGTGTGTGCGTGCGTGCGTGCGTGCGTGCGTGCGTGTATGTATGTATGTATGTATGTATGTATGTATGTATGTACCAGTCTAAAGTTTGGACACAACTACTCATTCCAGTGTTTATCTTTATTTGTACTATTTTCTACCTTGTAGAATAATAGTAAAGACATTTTAACTATGAAATAACACATATGGAATCATGTAGTAACTAACCAAAAAGGTGCATATTTTATATTTGAGATTCTTCAAGGTAGTCACCCTTTGCCTTGATGACAGCTTTGCACACTCTTGGCATTCTCACAACCAGCTTCATGAGGTAGTCACCTGGAATGCATTTCAATTAACAGGTGTGCCTTGATAAAAGTTCATTTGTGGAATTTATTTTGTTCGTAATGTAATGCGTTTGAGCCAATCAGTTGTGTTGTGACAAGGTAGGGGTGGTATACAGAAGATAGTCCTATTTAGTAAAAGATCAAGTCCATGTTATGGCATGAACAGCTCAATTAAGCAAAGAGAAATGACAGTCCATCATTACTTTAAGACATGAAGGTCAGTCAATACGGAACATTTCAAGAACTTTGAAAGTTTCTTCAAGTCCAGTCGCAAAAACCATCAAGCGCTATTTTGAAATAGCTTTGGGGGATGCTTTGCTGGTGACACTGTCAGTGAAATATTTAGAATTCAAGGCACACTTAACCAGCATGGCAACCACAGCATTCTGCAGCAATACGCCATCCCATCTGGTAGGCACTTAGTGGGACTATCATTTGTTTTTCAACAGGACAATGACCCAACACACCTCCAGGCTGATGTCTTCACTTGTAGATATAGTAAAAAAACACCTTGAATGAGTAGGTGTGTCCAAACTTTTGACTGGTACTGTATATGTGTGTAGGGAAATTGGTTTTTAAAGATGTTTTATCTGAGAGACCTACTGAGTGTAAAGATAGAGGATACTGGATTCTAAAACATTCCCTACCCTAACCACTCCTGTCGATCTGAGAGGACTAGATTTGAGTTTACATATATATATATATATATATATATATATATATATATTTATATATATATTTATATATTTATATATATATATTTGCAAAACATATATATGGGGGATTGGAAGTGATGCAGACAATTTCATTGATGGAAGCTACAATCTATCTGCAATATTAAAGCTGATCTACCCCCCCACCCCCCCAAAAAATGTTTTCTTTAAATCAACTCTAAGTTTTCCCCCTGAGATGAAACCCCCGTTTTTAATGTCCTAAATCCATCCTTATCTCCCAACGGACATCATAGAAGAACATTGAAAACAGAACAAAGAGCCAACAAACTCCTATCCACCACACCCCAACACTAAAGACAGACGGTCGGGGAGATGGACAGTCATACACACATGTGGATGGATTGCACCATGGTGGTTTTCACGGAGAGCACTCACAGGTCTGGTTGAACTTGAAGGTCTTCTTGGACTCGTGCCACATGGTCTGGCAGTCCTCCTGTAGCTTTGTAGAAGCGGGTCTTCTTCCAGGAGGAAGATCTCACCTTCAGAAGGTCTCCACCCACCAGCAGGAACTGGAGGTCTGTGTCCCCCTCCATACCTGAGGACGGGAGAGACAGAGTGTCAGGAGGATAGTAGCTACTGTATAGGCAATGAAGGCAGGTTATTATTGGAGGTTCACGTATCCCTCAGGAGTGAAAGATATCAAATACAGACTATCAAGACAATAAAGTGATGCTATAAGAAGAAGACTTCGCTGGATCAATAAAAAAACATATAAAGAAATAATGGAGCCTATAAGGGACAGATCGAAATGAACTGGGTGAGAGGGGTGGTCCAAAATAAGGGAAGGTTGACCACAGGGGAGAGTAGGGTGGTTTTATTGGCCAGAAGGAAGAGTAGGGTGGTTTTTATTGGCCACAGGGGAGGGAGGGTGGTTTTTATTTTACTGGCCATAGGGGAGGGAGGGTGGTTTTTATTTTACTGGCCATAGGGGAGGGAGGGTGGTTTTTATTGGCCATAGGGGAGGGAGGGTGGTTTTTATTGGCCATAGGAGAGGGGAGGGTGGTTTTTATTGGCCATAGGGGAGGGGAGGGTGGTTTTTATTGGCCATAGGGGAGGGAGGGTGGTTTTTATTGGCCATAGGGGAGGGGAGGGTGGTTTTTATTTTACTGGCCATAGGGGAGGGAGGGTGGTTTTTATTTTACTGGCCATAGGGGAGGGAGGGTGGTTTTTATTGGCCATAGGGGAGGGAGGGTGGTTTTTATTGGCCATAGGGGAGGGGAGGGTGGTTTTTATTGGCCATAGGGGAGGGGAAGGTGGTTTTTATTGGCCATAGGGGAGGGAGGGTTGTTTTTATTGGCCATAGGGGAGGGAGGGTTGTTTTTTATTGGCCATAGGGGAGGGGAGGGTGGTTTTTATTGGCCATAGGGGAGGGGAGGGTGGTTTTTATTGGCCATAGGGGAGGGAGGGTGGTTTTTATTGGCCATAGGGGAGGGGGGTGGTTTTTACTGGCCACAGGGGAGGGGGGGGTTTTTTATTGGCCACAGGGGAGGGGGGGTGGTTTTATTTTATTGGCCACAGGGGAGGGAGGGTGGTTTTTATTTTATTGGCCACAGGGGAGGGGGGTGGTTTTTATTGGCCACAGGGGAGGGGGTGGTTTTATTGGCCACAGGGGAGGGGGTGGTTTTTATTGGCCACAGGGGAGGGGGGGGTGGTTTTTATTGGCCACAGGGGAGGGGGTGGTTTTATTTTATTGGCCACAGGGGAGGGAGGGTGGTTTTTATTTTATTGGCCACAGGGGAGGGGAGGGTGGTTTTTATTTTATTGGCCACAGGGGAGGGAGGGTGGTTTTTATTTTATTGGCCACAGGGGAGGGGGGGTGGTTTTATTTTATTGGCCACAGGGGAGGGAGGGTGGTTTTTATTGGCCATAGGGGAGGGAGGGTGGTTTTATTGGCCATAGGGGGAGGGGGGGGTGGTTTTTATTTTATTGGCCACAGGGGAGGGGGGGTGGTTTTTATTGGCCACAGGGGAGGGAGGGTGGTTTTTATTGGCCATAGGGGAGGGGGTGGTTTTATTTTATTGGCCACAGGGGAGGGGGGTGGTTTTTATTTTATTGGCCACAGGGGAGGGAGGGTGGTTTTTATTGGCCACAGGGGAGGGAGAGTGGTTTTTATTGGCCACAGGGGAGGGGAGGGTGGTTTTTATTGGCCACAGGGGAGGGAGGGTGGTTTTTATTGGCCACAGGGGAGGGAGGGTGGTTTTTATTGGCCACAGGGGAGGGGGGGGGGGTGGTTTTTATTGGCCATAGGGGAGGGTGGTTTTTATTGGCCACAGGGGAGGGAGGGTGGTTTTTATTGGCCACAGGGGAGGGGGGGTGGTTTTTATTGGCCATAGGGGAGGGGGGGTGGTTTTTATTGGCCACAGGGGAGGGAGGGTGGTTTTTATTGGCCACAGGGGAGGGAGGGTGGTTTTTATTGGCCACAGGGGAGGGAGGGTGGTTTTTATTGGCCACATAGGGGAGGGAGGGTGGTTTTTATTGGCCACAGGGAGGGGGGTGGTTTTTTTTATTGGCCACAGGGGAGGGAGGGTGGTTTTTATTTTATTGGCCACAGGGGAGGGAGGGTGGTTTTTATTGGCCACAGGGGAGGGGAGGGTGATTTTTATTTTATTGGCCACAGGGGAGGGAGGGTGGTTTTTATTGGCCACAGGGGAGGGAGGGTGGTTTTTATTGGCCACAGGGGAGGGGAGGGTGATTTTTATTTTATTGGCCACAGGTGAGGGAGGGTGGTTTTTATTGGCCACATGTGACGGAGGGTGGTTTTTATTGGCCACAGGGGAGGGAGGGTGGTTTTTATTTTATTGGCCATGGGGGAGGGAGGGTGGTTTTTATTGGCCACAGGGGACGGAGGGTGGTTTTTATTGGCCACAGGGGAGGGAGGGTTTTTATTGGCCATGGGGGAGGGAGGGTGGTTTTTATTGGCCATGGGGGAGGGAGGGTGGTTTTTATTGGCCACGGGGGAGGGAGGGTGGTTTTTATTGGCCACAGGGGAGGGGGGGTGGTTTTTATTGGCCACAGGGGAGGGAGGGTGGTTTTTATTGGCCACGGGGGAGGGAGGGTGGTTTTTATTGGCCACAGGGGAGGGGGGGTGGTTTTTATTTTATTGGCCACAGGGGAGGGAGGGTGGTTTTTATTTTATTGGCCACAGGGGAGGGAGGGTGGTTTTTATTGGCCACAGGGGAGGGAGGGTGGTTTTTATTGGCCACAGGGGAGGGGGGGTGGTTTTTATTGGCCACAGGGGAGGGGAGGGTGATTTTTATTTTATTGGCCACAGGGGAGGGAGGGTGGTTTTTATTGGCCACAGGGGAGGGAGGGTGGTTTTTATTGGCCACAGGGGAGGGGAGGGTGATTTTTATTTTATTGGCCACAGGTGAGGGAGGGTGGTTTTTATTGGCCACATGTGACGGAGGGTGGTTTTTATTGGCCACAGGGGAGGGAGGGTGGTTTTTATTGGCCATGGGGGAGGGAGGGTGGTTTTTATTGGCCACAGGGGAGGGAGGGTGCTTTTATTGGCCACAGGGGAGGGGGTGGTTTTTATTGGCCACAGGGGAGGGGGTGGTTTTTATTGGCCACAGGGGAGGGGGTGGTTTTTATTGGCCACAGGGGAGGGAGGGTGGTTTTTATTGGCCACAGGGGAGGGGGTGGTTTTTATTGGCCACAGGGGAGGGGGGTGGTTTTTATTGGCCACAGGGGAGGGGGGTGGTTTTTATTGGCCACAGGGGAGGGGGGGTGGTTTTTATTGGCCACAGGGGAGGGGGGTGGTTTTTTGGCCACAGGGGAGGGAGGGTGGTTTTTATTGGCCACAGGGGAGGGGGGGTGGTTTTTATTGTTTACGTTCAAATGCCTCCCCTGTGAAGTCGTTACGTGCGAGATAAACTTAGTTTCCTGAAACAAGTCACATATGGGGGGGGGGCTTGCCTGTTTTGCATGTTATTTTGCCATTACTATGTGTCACATATCAGTTTTCAAACTGTGTAAAGAAATATCCACTACCGTTCAAAAGTTTGGGGTCACTTAGAAAGTTCTTTGTTTTTGAAAGAAAAGCTGATTTTTTGTCCATTAAAATAACATCAAATTGATCAGAAATACAGTGTAGACATGTAGACAGTGTTAATGCTGTAATGGCCTGTAACGATCGTCTGTGGTGGAAGAAGGTGAGGACTAAAGCGCTGCGTGGTGAGTGTTCATGTTTTTAATAAAATAACTGAACACTGAACAAAACAACAAACGACAAACGAACAGTCCCATAAGGTGAATGAAAAAAAACACTAAACAGGAAATAAACACCCACAACTCAAAAGTGAAACCAGGCTACCTAAGTATGATTCTCAATCAGAGACAACGATTGACAGCTGCCTCTGATTGAGAACCATACCAGGCCGAATTACAGAAAATCCCAAATTATAGAAAAAAGAACATAGACAACCCACCCAACTCACGCCCTGACCATACTGAAACAAAGACATAATAAAAGAACTAAGGTCAGAACGTGACATGGCCATTTTATCTGGAAACTGCAGATTTTTTTATTCATGCAATATCTACATAGGCGTACAGCGGTCCATTATCAGCAACCATCACTCCTGTGTTCCAATGTTGTAAAGCACCATAAATCCAGAGAAAGCCAGACTTTGATGACAAAATTTACCCACGAGGGACCGCCGCCCCACCTTCCTGTTCAAGTGAGCACAGCACAACAAGGTGAGTCCAAAAATGTCTTGTTTGCTGCTGCATAAATTATGTAATATGCCAGGGAGATATGTATACTGTGGTTAAGAAATTAATACTAAGTGTATGTTGCGTAATAAGATGTTAGTAGCCCATGTGCCTCACCGTAATAATTTGGTCTATTTACCCCTCTTAATTTCGCACATGTATCCTATAATCTGTTTTAGAGAAATGCAATCATTGAATATTGTAAGAGCTTTCATTGTATGCTTATATTCCCCCTTTATTTATCCTACGGTTCTGACTTGGTGTACAGGGAGAATACTGTAAGAACGGCCCATGTTCTAAATTCTGTCGCTGTACATTTCAAAAGTGCTAAACAAATAGTTATATTGACTACGTCCGTCCTAGCTCGCTCATTAATGTCTTCGAAATTGCGGATGGCCTCTTATCCACTTATCATCCCCTTATTCCATAGTTTGTACATCTCAACTGTCATTAGAAACCACATTTGTTTAAGCAAGTCAGCCATATCAAATATGTTTTTTAAAAGGCAGTAAATGAGGCTGAATGAACTGTTTCGCTGACAGAAAAGCCTCCGCTGATAGCCAGGTGTAGCAGTGGTAAGATGTTGAGACTGTTGTTGGGACTCTGCTGTTGGGACAGCTTTATGTAGGCCCTAACAGTTTGTGGTCTCCGTTATAGTGCAATTAATGCATTGTCTAGTGATGTGTAGAGGATTTGCTGGCATGCATCACACTTTTTTTTTTTGCCCCACCGAGATGTACATGCTATAATCGCCACTGCACATTTCTAATTTTGACATTTCAAGTTAAAGTGTACTGTTAACTAGCTAGCTAACGTTAGCTAGCTGGCTGGCTCGCTAGCTAATGTTATGTTTATGATCTTATTATTCGTATCTCAGACCCATTTTCCAGTGGTGTAAAGCACATTTGTAAAAATACTTTTAATTACTACTTAAGTAGTTTTTTGGTGTATCTGTACTCTACTTTACTATTTATATTTTTGACTACTTTTACTTTTACTTCACTACATCCCTAAAGAAAATAATGTACTTTTTACTCCATACATTTTCCCTGAAACCCAAAAGTACTCGTTATATTTTGAATGCTTAGCAGGACAGGAAAATGGTCTAATTCACACACTTATCAAGAGAACATCTCTGGTCATCCCTACTGCATCTGATCTGGCAGTAAACACAAATGCTTCGTGAGTGGTGAACTGCGCCCATGGCTATCCGTAAATTTAAAAAAGAAAGAAAATTGTGTCATCTGATTTGCTTAATATACGACATTGTGAGGACCGACGCTGGGAGACGAGAAACAAGTACAGAGAGTGATCATTTAATGGACAAGAAACAAACAAGGACAGTGTCTGGACAGGCGAAAACATAACGACATCAATGCTGACACGGGGAACAAACTGAGGAACAGACAGATATTGAAGGGGAAATCAACGAAGTGAAGGGGTCCAACTGAGTCTAATATTGCGCTGATCCGCGTAATGATGGTGTAACGTCTCCTTCCATCTCACACTCTCAAACACATAGATCCCCTGAACGCAGCTCACTCTCCAGATCCCAATCACCTGAATTCTGATCACCTGTTCACACACCTGTATGTCATTATCACACACTATTTAGTTCAGTTCTTTGCACCCTATCATTGTGAGGTATTGTTTGTTTTGTGACACTTCTATTTGGAGCTCTGTTTTTCCCGTAATTTAATCTTCCCGTGTATGATAGTTTTTGCCTGCCTCACTAACGATGCCTTTGGCCTATCAGATTTCCTGTTATCAACCTATTGCCTGATCTCCCAGACTACATTACAGCCTATTCCCTGCCTGTACTATTGCCTTTTTGTACCCCCTGTGTATGACCTTCTGCCTGGCTTCTCCTGTGGTCCTTTACAAATAAACACCTGCTGCGCCCTACGCTTGAAACCAGCTCTCTGTCTCCCATTGTGTTCATTACAGATGGTGACAGGTGTGCATAATGATGGGCAGCCTGGTGGGGAGCGGAAGCAGGCGTGACAGAAATGTTAAATGATTTATAGTTCTATTTTTTGATACATTTAAAACCAAATACTTTTATTAAAGTAGTATTTACTGGATGACTTTCCCTTCTACTTGAGTCCATTTCTTTTAAGGTATCTTTAACTTTTACTCAAGTATGATAATTGGGTACTTTTTCCACCACTGCTATTTGCTTGGCTAGTTATAGCCTAATGTTAGCTAGCTAACATTGAAACTGTTTGGTTAGCTACCTGCAGATTCATGCAGGGTAGTATTGTCGTGAGTTGGGATTATGGTTCATTGTTTAACTAGCTAGCTAGCTACATATCTACAGGACATGTGGAGATATCCATTTCAATAGAATGTCACTGCAACAACTGTTGATAGACAGAGCTGGTAAATTCACTTTGGCTTTCTACTCCGATTTCAGACCACGGGTAAGATAGTTGAGCTAGCTTCATTTTCAGATATGACATGTTTCTAATTTTGACATAAAGACTTTTCATTTCAAGTGAGTGTGTACTGTTAGCTAGCTAGCTGAATGGGTGTAGACAAAGAAGAGATCTCCAGTAGATGTCAAAACCAAAAGGCCATTTTCTCAAAAGTGAGGTTACAAGTTTATCAACTTTCAAAGCAGAATTATTTCCCCATTGTTGCTCAAATGCAGTGTGTGATGTACCATTTTGTAGCTCTGTGTCTCTGCTTTTATTCAACGTAAAAAAAAAAACACAATTTCAAATTTTGCTACATAAGACTGAATCAAGGTGGTCGGTCACACATGTATTTTTTTCTACTGACAAATCAAATCCATCAATCAATCCAAACTGTGCAGCAACCAATTGATGTATGGAAAGAGGCAACTGTTACAAAACACCAACATGTTTAATGAACTTCTGAGATTGTCAAAACAAGCCTTTGATATTGGTAGGGAGGGATGTATTTTCTGTTTGCCAACATTGACATAGTCTGTTTACGTGTGTTTATTGTCGCTATGCGTTGTTTATTGGTTGTGTGGTGCATTGGAATAGTAACCTGTCGATGGAGAATTCGTTGCATATATTTTATATAATTATAAATATGGCATCAAAATGTAGAAAATCTGATTTCCCCCTCGCTGATTGTTGTCTGCAGGCGGCTCTGATTGTAGAGTAATGAAACAGGCAGGGAGAGTGAGCTCGTCTGTGGTGGTCTGTGAACCCTTAACCTTCTGGCCCTTAGCCCTGTGTGGCATCAACTGTGCCACAAAAGCATGCTGAAGTGCCAAAGATGTTATATAAACATTTATAAACATTGCTGGGGCAGCAGGTAGTCTAGTGGTTAGAGTGTTGGGCCAGTAACCTGAAAGGTTGCTAAGATCAAATCCCCAAGCTGACAAGGTAAAAATCAGTCGTTCTGTCCCTGAACAAGGACATTAACCCACTGTTCCTTGGTCATCATTGTAAAAAATAATTTGTTCTAAACTGAATTGCCTAGTTAAATAAACACAAGGTTGCTAGTTATAGTTATTTTTGGTATTTGGTATTTTTGTTTAATTCTATACAGTACAAGGGGAGGGTCATGTGATAATATTTAATGTTGGGGGGGGGGGGGGGGGGTCTATTCATGACACCTTGAGTTGGACCAGTCTGTCCCCTAACCTCATTCAAAATGGTTATAGTGAGCTTCCAGTGATCAGATCTTCACGTTTTTAGTTGCTTTAGGTTTGTTTAGGTTACTCCACATCATGGACCCAGACACACCAGGTTTAACTAAATAGATATAATTGTCACTGATGTTGACCGTTTGTATATTCTGGGGCACTTTATAATAACGCCACGAAATAAAGCATTTGTCATTTATTAATAATGTACTCCGACCATAATATGTGTAATATAGGTCCTTATAAACCATTTACTAATCACGAGTTATTACGCATGTTTGTGTGGCCTCATCAAAAGCGTGAGCTATATAATCTTTATAAATACTGTAGCGACCCTGGTGTATAATCGCGGGTATCGACTTCCGCCACTTGAGCTTGTTTTTTAATGTATTATTAAACAGTAACATGCAAAACATAAACATAACAGCTTTGACGAATCCATAAAAAAATATGAGAAAAACAAAAAAAACACAAATCTTGCTTCAGTGTAATGAAACAGGCAAGGAGTGCGGCCCGAGCCCTCAACCATCTGGCCCATAGCCACGCGAAAATCGACTGTTTCACAAAACCATGCTTCAGTGGCAGAGTCGATATCCGCACATATACACCAGGGTCGCTACAATGCTATATACCTGTAGGGAGTATGGAAAGAGTGCTATTGAAGTTAGATAGTGAATGTTAGATACTCTGAGCCTTTTTACGTTTGTGGCAAATGATAGAAAGACTTGAAAAGGTGTCAATAGTGAAAAGTCGTGCCAGCTGATCCCAGGTACTACTGCCTCCATACAGGCATTGGAAGTGCTATGCCTATTAGGTGATCTAGTGATCATGTGTCACAGTATATGTTGGCTACAGTCGCAGGTAGAAACAGCTGTCAAATGGTTGACACAACATCTTACAATATCACAGGTGTTCCCGTGGGTTAGATAAGTAAACTTACCCAACAGTTTCACATTTAAACGCGTAACCTTCTTGCTTTTTTCATTATGAAGTAATTCCTCGGATCTGGTGCGTTTGGGCTGCCTTTGTATGCATTGCATTGTGACTTCAATTCCTTACAAATAGTATCCGTTGTTACAAATAGTATCCGTTGTTACAAAACAAAAGTGTCTTGTCGGCGAGAATACTATTCGTGCTTGGCGTTTTGAAAGGATCTTTCTTAAAGGGCGTGTACTACTCAAGGGTAAAAGTTCACTAATCATTTTACAGTCAACTCCACTCCTCGGTAAAGCGATAGGCAAATGCTGGTTACGGTAAGGAGAAAGCATCTGTTACGTGTTTGCGCGGTTTCACTGCGTGTACAGTACACTATCATTAAAAAAAACACAATTAAAAAATGCCACTGTGTTACTGTCCTGATACTGGCTGCACATGATATTAGATGGTTATGCTCGGTTTAAATCAGCATAATTTTAACCAAAGTGTCTAGTATACTAAGTAGCCCTATGCCATCATTCATAAGGACAGTGGCTATTGGACATATGTTTATGATCAATATCATGAATGATGGCGTACTATTTATAGGAGTCACTATAAGAGATGGCATCTGCCAAATGTGATTATTTTCATTATGGATAGCCTGCCTTACCTTACCTTACTTTGCCTGAGACAGCTGTACTTAGATTATATTGATAATAAGATTAGGTTGCCCTCTTGCGGTGAGATTCTCGAAGACATTGTGTGCAGGGCCGGTTCCAGGCATAAACGGACTCAGTTGGGTCTCAATTTACCAGTTAGATTTGCAGCAGTAAAATATTTTGCCGCGAGGTGGGGGGCCTCCCAACCAAATTTCACGTTGGACCCCCAAAAGGCTAGATTGTATGAAAATGATATAACCGCCATCATTGCAGGGTATTTTGTCATCTCCTTACAATTATGAAATGTCTTATTGTTTTGTTGTGCAAAATGAAGTTATAACCCTGCCAGCAGCTACTGTAAACATCATACCATTGAATGGGGAGTATGGGGAGTATCATATGGAAACCAGAAAGTGAGCCACATAATGATTCAGACTGAGACAAACAAGATTTAGGCTAGGTATTTAGCGAGAAGAGGATTGGTTCGCTTCACTCTCAACTGCCTGCCATTTCCTAGCTCAGCTGAATTCAAAATGGACCACTATCCACTATCCCATAGCCACTATCCTCTACTAGGGATGTGTCAAACGGACCATTTTTTTAACGTTTAAAATGCCATTTTTTCTCTCGGTTTTCCGCTAAAACGATAAGAACAATTCATAAAATGTCACGTTAATTTACAATGAAGAACATATTACGTATGTTTGACCGCAGGAGCCGGGAAATTAAGTTATCTAACGTTACTTCCACTCCGTACTGACATAGAACGCAGCTACAGTAACATGTCTATAGCGACAATTGATAACCTTTTTTTTTATTGTATGGTAGCTAGATGTGTTTTATTTATACTAAATGTCTTGGTAAATCACGGTATTTGACAAACATTAAAGTGCTGTTTTTAGGAGAGTGGTCTGCGCGCAGCAGTTTCAGATTATATGATTGACAGTTCTGGTGAGTGATGGATTTTAGTCCCGCTTTACAGACAATTTATTAAATGTCCGTTCATATCGCCAGACAAGGTTTTTGAAAAACCGTAGTGTAGCCTACACTCACAGACAAACAAAGATGCCGTAGCCGAGGCGCTTTCAAGGGGCCTCATCCCAATATGTTTGAAAAGCGTAATCAATACAGGCTACCGGTAACCTTCTGTAATTTCACATGAGGCCAAAACGAAGAGTAGGCTACCCTGTGTGCACACAAGACTGGCCCTAAAAGACATTGGTGCCATGAATAGGCTAGGATATTCTACACGCAACAGAGTGAAGACTGAACACACACTATAAAACCTATAAAACTATCTATCCCATAGCTGCTATCCTATAACCGCTGTCCTATAGCCCCTGTCCAATAGCCACTGTCCAATAGCATCTGTCCTATAGCCGCTATCCTATAGCCGCTGTCCTATAGCCGCTGTCCAATAGCATCTGTCCTATAGCCACTGTTCTATAGCCGCTGTCCTATAGCCTCTGTCCTATAGCCGCTGTCCTATAGCCGCTGTTCTATAGCCGCTGTCCTATAGCCTCTGTCCTATAGCCTCTGTCCTATAGCCGCTGTCCTATAGCCGCTGTCCTATAGCCGCTGTCCTATAGCCGCTGTCCTATAGCCGCTGTCCTATAGCCGCTGTCCTATAGCCTCTGTCCTATAGCCTCTGTCCTATAGCCTCTGTCCTATAGCCTCTGTCCTATAGCCTCTGTCCTATAGCCGCTGTCCTATAGCCACTGTCCTATAGCCTCTGTCCTATAGCCGCTGTCCTATAGCCGCTGTCCTATAGCCGCTGTCCTATAGCCGCTGTCCTATAGCCGCTCTCCCTATAGCCGCTCCCTATAGCCGCTGTCCTATAGCCGCTGTCCTATAGCCGCTGTCCTATAGCCGCTGTCCTATAGCCTCTGTCCTATAGCCGCTGTCCTATAGCCGCTGTCCTATAGCCGCTGTCCAATAGCCGCTGTCCAATAGCCGCTGTCCTATAGCCGCTGTCCTATAGCCGCTGTCCTATAGCCGCTGTCCTATAGCCGCTGTCCTATAGCCGCTGTCCTATAGCCGCTGTCCAATAGCCGCTGTCCAATAGCCTCTGTCCTATAGCCACTGTCCTATAGCCGCTGTTCTATAGCCGCTGTCCAATAGCCGCTGTCCTATAGCCACTGTTCTATCCTTATATTCAGATAAGGCTATGGATACACCTATCCAATTGTGTCAGACAGACAGAAGTGCCCAGTAGTAGGGGATAGGGGCTAGGGGTCAAACAGAGGTGCCCAGCAGTAGGGGGTAGGGCCTAGGGGTCAAACAGAGGTGCCCAGCAGTAGGGGGTTGGTAATAAACAGAGGTGCCCAGCAGTAGGGGGTTGGTAATAAACAGAGGTGCCCAGCAGTAGGGGGTAGGTAGTAAACAGAGGTGCCCAGCAGTAGGGGGTAGGTAGTAAACAGAGGTGCCCAGCAGTAGGGGGTAGGTATTAAACAGAAGTGCCCAGTAGTAGGGGATAGGGGCGAGGGTCAAACAGAAGTACCCAACAGTAGGGCCTAGGGGTCAAACAAGAGGTGCCCAGCAGTAGGGGGTAGGTAATAAACAGAGGTGCCCAGCAGTAGGGGGTAGGTAATAAACAGAGGTGCCCAGCAGTAGGGGGTAGGTAATAAACAGAGGTGCCCAGCTGTAGGGGGTAGGTAGTAAACAGAGTTGCCCAGTAGTAGGGGGTAGGTAATAAACAGAGGTGCCCAGCAGTAGGGGGTAGGTAGTAAACAGATTTGCCCAGTAGTAGGGGGTAGGTAATAAACAGAGGTGCCCAGCAGTAGGGGGTAGGTAATAAACAGAGGTGCCCAGCAGTAGGGGGTAGGTAGTAAACAGAGGTGCCCAGCAGTAGGGGGTAGGTAATAAACAGAGGTGCCCAGCTGTAGGGGGTAGTAAACAGAGGTGCCCAGCAGTAAAACAGAGGTGCCCAGCTGTAGGGGGTAGGTAGTAAACAGAGTTGCCCAGTAGTAGGGGGTAGGTAGTAAACAGAGGTGCCCAGCAGTAGGGGGTAGGTAGTAAACAGAGTTGCCCAGTAGTATGGTATGCTGTTCCACTGGATCTCATAAGGTGAATTCACCAATTTGTAAGTCGCTCTGGATAAGAGCGTCTGCCAAATGACTTAAATGTAAATGTATGGGATAGGGGCTGAGGGTCCATGGACTGTATTGAATATAGGGCATAGAGTCTAGACGGTCCAGACCAAGGCCACACATTTTGACTTCTGGTGGAATGCAATTAAACCAAAACTGCCCTCAGGCAAAAGTTTTGTTAGTGTTGTTGTGTGGGCAGTTGGTAAAGAATATGGGGGATGATGACGTTCACATTTCATACCCACCCCATGGAACTTACCCCCATGGAACTTATCTCCATGGAACTTATCCCCATGGAACTTATCCCCATGGAACTTATCCCCATGGAACTTATCCCCATGGAACTTATCCCCATGGAACTTATCCCCATGGAACTTATCCACATGGAACTTATCCCCATGGAACTTATCTCCATGGAACTCATCCCCATGGAACTCATCCACATGGAACTTATCTCCATGGAACTTATGTATATATTTGATTTAGATGAGAGCAGTAGGATTGACATGGAACAGTATTCCATACATACATACATACATACATACATACATACATACATACATACATGGAACATTATCCCCATGGATACATACATCCATACATACATACATACATACATACATACAACTTATCCCCATACATACATACATCCATACATACAACTTATCCCCATACATACATACATCATACATACATACATACATACATACATACATACATCCATACATACATACATACATACATACATGGAACATACCCCCATACATACATACATACATACATACATACATACATACATACATACATACATGGATACATATCCCCATACATACATACATACATACATACATACATATCCCCATGGAACTTATCCCCATGGAACATACATACATACAACATATCCCCATGGATACATATCCCCATACATACATACCCCATACATACATACATACATACATACATACATACATGGATACATATCATACATGGAATACATACATACATACAACATATCCCCATACATACTTATCCATACATGGAACATATCATACATACATACATATCCCCATGGATACATACATCCATGGAACATATCATACATACATACATACATACATCCATGGATACATACATACATATTTTAGATACATAGATACATACATACATACATGAGATACAGTACATACATACATACATACATACATACATACATACATACATACATACATACATACATACATACATACATACATACATACATACATACATACATACATACATACATACATACATACATACATACATACATACATACATACATACATACATACATACATACATACATACATACATACTGACGCTGGTTATTGAGAAATAATGGGTGTTGATTCATGTAGGTTATGGCTGTGTATTATATTACCCTATGAGTAACCATTATGACTAACAGCAGAACAGCTTCCTGTAATTATACACCTGTCGTAAACTATTTGGAATGTTGTTGGTCAAGACCATCACAATCAACAGTTGTACACGTGAATGAGTAAAACAACGAAAACAAATCTAAACATATCCTATTCATGTTGCTTCAGATGACAAAATGTAACCTTTTCTAAAACGTCTAGATCAATAAATTATTTAATTCATTATAAAAAAAAAAGAACAAGTCCGTAACTTTTACCGTGTTTGTTGTTTATCCCATTTGTTGCCATTATGTCAAATTTTCTTGTGCCTATGATAGTACCGGGGAAAGTTGTCCGTCTTCTCTGTCCGTCCTCCATCCTCCGAAGGCCACTCCCCCCCGCTCTCTGCCGTGTGTGTAGTTACGCGTGCCTCGGATAGCCTAAAATCATTGTTTTTCTTATTCAAAGAGTACAATATAACATCCTCAAAAACATGATCAAAGTAAGGTTAGTTCTGAAGTCAGTTACTTTTCCTGTGGAAGATTGTAACTCCTCCTCCCCGTCTGTTGTCAACGAGTGATGTCACTGGCATCGTGGACCAGTTTTGGGTTACTCCTTACGATACCATTTTCGTGTGAAGTCAACGCTAAATGCATAACATACTTTCAGAGTGACTTCATTGTGAACAAATTCTGTGGTGTCAACCGTCCTATTTATATTCAGAATGGATCAAATGTAGATGGATCAGTAAAATAATAACTTAAGTCAGCTGAGCCATAGGTTCGGTTGGGCAGTCAGTGTAACTGTAAATGTAGCCACTCAGAATGTCACAGGTGACAAATGATTGATCAATGATTCTCCGTTCACAGAATCACTAGCGATCTCTTAGACAAGTGCTGGCCCTCTGCCCCATTTCCAATGGGGATTATTGGAGGCTTATAATGGAATGCAGCAGCAGTGCCGCAGCGCCTCTTCAACCTCAGGAGACTGAAGAAATTTGGCTTGTCACCAAAAGCACTCACAAACTTCTACAGATGCACAATCGAGAGCATCCTGGCGGGCTGTATCACCGCCTGGTACGGCAACTGCTCCGTCCTCAACCGTAAGGCTCTCCAGAGGGTAGTGAGGTCTGCACAACGCATCACCGGGGCAAACTACCTGCCCTCCAGGACACCTACACCACCCGATGTTACAGGAAGGCCATAAAGATCATCAAGGACAACAACCACCCGAGCCACTGCCTGTTCACCCCACTATCATCCAGAAGGCGAGGTCAGTACAGGTGCATCACAGCTTCTACCTCAAGGCCATCAGACTGTTAAACAACCACCACGAACATTGAGTGGCTGCTGCCAACACACTGACTCAACTCCAGCCACTTTAATAATGGGAATTGATGGGAAATTATGTCAAATATATCACTAGCCACTTTAAACAATGCTACCTAATATGATGTTTACATATCCTACATTATTCATCTCATATGTATACGTATATACTGTACTCTATATCATCTACCGCATCTTTATGTAATACATGTATCACTAGCCACTTTAACTATGCCACTTTGTTTACATACAGTGCCTTGCGAAAGTATTCGGCCCCCTTGAACTTTGCGACCTTTTGCCACATTTCAGGCTTCAAACATAAAGATATAAAACTGTATTTTTTTGTGAAGAATCAACAACAAGTGGGACACAATCATGAAGTGGAATGACATTTATTGGATATTTCAAACTTTTTTAACAAATCAAAAACTGAAAAATTGGGCGTGCAAAATTATTCAGCCCCCTTAAGTTAATACTTTGTAGCGCCACCTTTTGCTGCGATTACAGCTGTAAGTCGCTTGGGGTATCTCTCTATCAGTTTTGCACATCGAGAGACTGAAATTTTTTCCCATTCCTCCTTGCAAAACAGCTCGAGCTCAGTAAGGTTGGATGGAGAGCATTTGTGAACAGCAGTGTTCAGTTATTTCCACAGATTCTCGATTGGATTCAGGTCTGGACTTTGACTTGGCCATTCTAACACCTGGATATGTTTATTTTTGAACCATTCCATTGTAGATTTTGCTTTATGTTTTGGATCATTGTCTTGTTGGAAGACAATTCTCCGTCCCAGTCTCAGGTCTTTTGCAGACTCCATCAGGTTTTCTTCCAGAATGGTCCTGTATTTGGCTCCATCCATCTTCCCTGTCCCTGCTGAAGAAAAGCAGGCCCAAACCATGATGCTGCCAACACCATGTTTGACAGTGGGTATAGGGTGTTCAGGGTGATGAGCTGTGTTGCTTTTACGCCAAACATAACGTTTTGCATTGCTGCCAAAAAGTTCAATTTTGGTTTCATCTGACCAGAGCACCTTCTTCCACATGTTTGGTGTGTCTCCCAGGTGGCTTGTGGCAAACTTTAAACAACACTTTTATGGATATCTTTAAGAAATGGCTTTCTTCTTGCCACTCTTCCATAAAGGCCAGATTTGTGCAATATACGACTGATTGTTGTCCTATGGACAGAGTCTCCCACCTCAGCTGTAGATCTCTGCAGTTCATCCAGAGTGATCATGGGCCTCTTGGCTGCATCTCTGTTCAGTCTTCTCCTTGTATGAGCTGAAAGTTTAGAGGGACGGCCAGGTCTTGGTAGATTTGCAGTGGTCTGATACTCCTTCCATTTCAATATTATCACTTGCACAGTGCTCCTTGGGATGTTTAAAGCCTGGGAAATCTTTTTGTATCCAAATCGGGCTTTAAACTTCTTCACAACAGTATCTCGGACCTGCCTGGTGTGTTCCTTGTTCTTCATGATGCTCTCTGCGCTTTTAACGGACCTCTGAGACTATCACAGTGCAGGTGCATTTATACGGAGACTTGATTACACACAGGTGGATTGTATTTATCATCATTAGTCATTTAGGTCATCATTGGATCATTCAGAGATCCTCACTGAACTTCTGGAGAGAGTTTGCTGCACTGAAAGTAAAAGGGGCTGAATAATTTTGCACGCCCATTTTTTCAGTTTTTGATTTGTTAAAAAAGTTTGAAATATCCAATAAATGTCGTTCCACTTCATGATTGTGTCCCACTTGTTGTTGATTCTTCACAAAAAATACAGTTTTATATCTTTATGTTTGAAGCCTGAAATGTGGCAAAAGGTCGCAAAGTTCAAGGGGGCCGAATACTTTCGCAAGGCACTGTATATGTATATATATAATTACATTTTTGTCATTTTGAAGATGCTCTTATCCAGAGCAATTAACATGCGCAGTTAGTGTTAAGTGCCTTGCTCAAGGGCACGTTGACAGCTTTTTCCACCTAGTCAGCTCGGGGATTTGAACTTGCAACCTTTCGGTGACTGGTCCAACACCATGATGGGAGATGGTTAACTAAAAATGACAGTGTATCCGCATCACACTTAACTTGATTTGGACCATTGACCCCTGACCCCTGGTCAAGTTATCCATCTGGCTAACAACTCGGCCAGTATGGTTGAAGATGGCACTGGACGAAAGTAAAGGGCTACTCCAGGAGATGTGCTTTATTAAAGGTTGATCCATATAGGCCTACTGTCTTTTACTGGTGCTCCTGCACTGGTGGTGCTCCTAACTAAAGGTTATAGCACTGGTGGTGCTCCTAACTAAAGGTTAGAGTACTGGTGTTGCTCCTAACTAAAGGTTAGAGCACCATGCACTGCTACCAATGAAAAAGTTATTTTAGAGCCGGGTCCTGCCCCCAACCCAGTTTCCCCAGACAATAGTGATGGAGAGGCAAGTTGCCCGGGGGAGCTTGTGGCCCTCAGCACTTCCCTTTCAGGCCAGGCTTACCTCTGGGCGGCGCTCAGTCAGCACAGCAGGGCACAGGGATCATTAACACACAGGGATTAGTGTGCTTTTACACAGGGACAGGGCCTCACTTCTGGGAAGAGGGAAGAGGCATCCCCATACAAATGTAGGATCTTAATTTGATCACCCTGTTGCAGGAGTGAGGTTTAAAAAGGCTTCTGAAGTTTGTAATTTTGATGTAGAAATTTCAGACTTGATTTTCCCTTTAAAAAATGTATCAAAAATGTAAATGAATTCAAATCCACATAATAATTCACATTTCCTTTTGCTGCAGGGCTATTTTCCTGCTGTAGCAAACTGAGACGCCGAAGCTTCCCACCATTAGCTCTGACAAATTGAAAACTCTAGTCATTGGCGACTCCATTACCCGCAGTATTAGACTTAAAACGAATCATCCAGCGATCATACATTGTTTACCGGGGGCAACCTAATCTGAAGATGGTGCTGGCTAAAGCTAAAACTGGTGAGTGTAGAGAGTATAGAGATATTGTTATCCACGTCCACAATGATGTTAGGATGAAACAGTCAGAGATCACCAAGCGCAACATAGCTTCTGCGTGTAAATCAGCTAAAAGATGTGTCACATCTGTAGATATGTCAACCCTCCCAGTTAGGGGGAGTGATGAGCCTACAGCTTCTCACAACTCAATCGCTGGTTGAAAACTGTTTTCTGCCCCTCCGATGAATTTGTAGATAATTGGCCCTCTTTTTGGGACTCACCCATCCCAAGCCTGACTCTGAGGAGTGACGGACTCCATCCTAGCTGGAGGGGTGCTCATCTTATCTACCAACATAGACAGGGCTCTATCCTCTAGAAATGAAATAGGGTGCAGGCCAGGCAGCAGGCTGTTAGCCAGCCTGCCAGCATAGTGGAGTCTGCCACTAGCATAGTCAGTGTAGTCAGCTCAGCTATCACCATTGAGACCGTGTCTGTGCCTCGACCTAGGTTGCGCAAAACAAACATGGCGGTGTTCCAGCACTCATCCACCTCCATTCCTGGAAAGAGATCACCTCACATCTCAAAATAGGGCTACTTAATGTTAGATCCCTTACTTCAAAGGCAATTATAGTCAATGAACTAATCACTGATCATAATCTTGATGTGATTGGCCTGACTGAAACATGGCTTAAGCCTGATGAATTTACTGTGTTAAATGAGGCCTCACCTCCTCCACTGACCATATCCCCCGTGCATCCCGCAAAGGCGGAGGTGTTCACATTTACGATAGCAAATTTCAATTTACAAAAAAAAAATGACGTTTTCGTCTTTTGAGCTTCTAGTCATGAAATCTATGCAGCCTACTCAATCACTTTTTATAGCTACTGTTTACAGGCCTCCTGGGTCATATACAGCGTTCCTCACTGAGTTCCCTGAATTCCTATCGGACCTTGTAGTCATAGCAGATAATATTCTAATCTTTGGTGACTTTAATATTCACATGGAAAAGTCCACAGACCCACTCAGCTTTCGGAGCCATCATCGACTCAGTGGGTTTTGTCCAACATGTCTCTGGACCCACTCACTGTCACAGTCATACGCTGGACCTAGTTTTGTCCCATGGAATAAATGTTGTGGATCTTAATGTTTTCCTCATAATCCAGGACTATCGGACCACCATTTTAACGTTTGCAGACAACAAATAATCTGCTCAGACCCCAACCAAGGAACATCAAAAGTCGTGATAAATTCACAGACAAACAAAGATTCCTTGATGTCCTTCCAGATTCCCTCTGTCTACCCAATGACACCAGAGGACAAAAATCAGTTAACCACCTAACTGAGGAACTCAATTTAACCTTGCGCAATACCTAGATGCAGTTGCACCCCTAAAAACTAAAAACATTTCTCATAAGAAACTAGCTCCCTGGTACACAGAAAATACCCGACAAGCAAGCTTCAGAAAATAACCGCCACACCAAACTGGAAGTCTTCCGTCTATTGGAAAGACAGTGTGCAACCCTTACTGATCCTATTTTTCAATTGAACAATAAGAACAATCCAAAATTCCTTTTTGATATAACTTTCCCCAAGATGACTTTCACTGTGATAAATTCATGAACTTCTTTGAGATTATTATTAGAAAGCAAATTACAGACTCAAATCTGCGTATTCCTTGCTCAGTTGTCCTGATTTTGGACCTAGGATCAAGAGAGACACTCAAGTGTTTTAGTACTATATCTCTTGAACAATGATGAAAATAATCATGGCCTCTAAACCTTCAAGCTGATTTACCCTATTGTAAACTACTTTTGGTCTGTTGAACATAATAAACGGCTCTCTATCCACAAAAACTACTCAGTAATAAAGCCTCAAAAAGCCAAACCTTGGAAAATATAAAAAACTATCGAAAAATTCCTCTCAAAAATCTTAAAAAGGCAGCAACTTTGCCTTCCTGAAACAAACAATGTATATGAAATGCTTCAGTCTGGTTTTAGACCCCATCATAGCACTGATTGTGAAGGTGGTAAATGACATTTTAATGGCATCGGACCGAGCTCTGCATCTGTCCTCGTGCTCCTAGACCTTAGTGCTGCTTTTGATACCATCGATCACCACATTCTTTTGGAGAGATTGGAAACCCAAATTGGTCTACACGGTCAAGTTCATATCTGTGAAAGATATCAGTTTGTCTCTGTGGATGGTTTGTCCTCTGACATCAACTATTCAACCGTTTTAGGACCGCTGAGTCATGTTATACATGTTTTTCACTGCTATGCGGATGATACACAGCTGTACATTTCAATGAAACATGGTGAATGCCCTCTCAGACATTGGATGGCAGCAAACTTTCTACTTTTAAACTCGATAAAACAGAATGCTTGTTCTATCCCATCAATCTGACAATTAATCTTAATGGTTGTACAGTCATCTCAAATAAAACTGGACAGCGTTTTTGATCTCTCTTTTGAAGAACATATCAAGACCATTTCAAGGACAGCTTTTTTCCATCTACGTAACATTGCAAAAATCAGAAACTTTCTGTCCAAAAACATGCAGAAAAATGTAATCCATGCTTTTGTCACTTCTAGGTTAGACTATTGCAATGCTCTACTTTCCAGGATAAAGCACTAAATAAACTTCAGGATAAAGCACTAGAACCAAAAATAATATTACTCCAGTGCTAGTTACACTGGCTTCCTGTCAAAGCAAGGGCTGATTTCAAGGTTTTACTGCTAACCTACAAAGCATTGCATGGGCTTGCTCCTACCTATCTCTCTGATTTGGTCCTGCCGTACATACCTACACGTACGCTACGGTCACAAGACGCAGGCCTCCTAATTGTCCCTAGAATTTCTAAGCAAACAGCTGGAGGCAGGGCTTTCTCCTATAGAGCTCCATTTTTATGGAACGGTCTGCCTACCCATGTCAGAGACGCAAATCGGTCTCAACCTTTAAGTCTTTACTGAAGACTCATCTCTTCAGTGGGTCATATGATTGAGTGTAACCAAACGGAATTGTCTCTGCCTGGCCGGTTCCCCTCTTTCCAATTAACCCAGGGGCTGAGTCACTGGCTTGCTGGGGCTCTCTCATTCCCTGAGGCTTGGGTTGATTCACTGATGTTCATCCTGTCTGGGTTGGCCCCCCCCTTGGGTTGTGCCGTGGCGGAGATCTTTGTTCTCAGGATGGTAAGGGAAGATGATGGGTGGGGTTATATCCTTCCTGTTTGGCCCTGTCCGGGGTGTCCTCGGGTGGGGCCACAGTGTCTCCTGACCCCTCCTGTCTCAGCTTCAGTATTTATGCTGCAGTAGTTTATGTGTCGGGGGCTGGGGTCAGTTTGTTATATCTGGAGTATTCTCCTGTCCAATTCGGTGTCCTGTGTGAATCTAAGTGTGCCTCTAATTCTCTCCTTCTCTCTCGGAGGACCTGAGCCCTAGGACCATTTGGACTCCTTGCTGTCCCCAGTCATGGCCTGCTGCTCCAGTTTCACTGAACCGCGGCCCTAGGACCATGCCCCAGGACTCTTGACATGATGACTCCTTGCTGTCCCCAGTCCACCTGGCCGTGCTGCTGCTCCAGTTTCAACTGTCCTTATTATTATTCGACCATGCTGGTCATTTATGAACATTTGAACATCTTGGCCATGTTCTGTTATAATCTCTACCCGGCACAGCCAGAAGAGGACTGGCCACCCCACATAGCTGGTTCCTCTCTAGGTTTCTTCCTAGGTTTTGGCTTTTCTAGGGAGTTTTCCTAGCCACCGTGCTTCTACACCTGCATTGCTGCTGTTTGGGGTTTTAGGCTGGGTTTCTGTACAGCACTTTGAGATATCAGCTGATAGAGCTGTTTGTTATGGAATGGTCTGCCTACCATGTGAGAGACACAGACTTGGTCTCGACCTTTAAGTCTTTATTGAAGACTCATCTCTTCAGTAGGTCCTATGACTGAGTGTAGTCTGGCCCAGGGGTGTGAAGGTGAATGGAAAGGCACTGGAGCAACGAACCACCCTTGCTGTCTCTGCGTGACCTGTTCCCCTCTCTGCACTGGGATTCTCTGCTTCTAAACCTATTACGGTGCTGAGTCACTGGCTTACTGGTGCTCTTCCATGCCGTCCCTCGGAGGGTTGAGTCACTTGAGTGGGTTGAGTCACTGACGTGATCTTCCTGTCCGGGTTGGCGCCCCCCCCTTGGGTTTGTGCCGTGGGGGAGAACTTCGTGGGCTATACTCAACCTTGTCTCAGGATGGTAGGTTGGTGGTCTGTTGATATCCCTCTAGTGGTGTGGGGGCTGTGCTTTGGCAAAGTGGGTGGGGTTATATCCTGCCTGTTTGGCCCTGTCCGGGGGTATCGTCGGACGGGGCCACAGTGTCTCCTGACCCCTCCTGTCTCAGCCTCCAGTATTTATGCTGCGGTAGTTTACATGTCGGGGGGCTAGGGTCAGTCTGTTATATCTGGAGTACTTCTCCTGTCTTATCCGGTGTCCTGTGTGAATTTAAGTATGCTCTCTCTAATTCTCTTTCTCTTTTTCCTTCTCGCTCTCTTTCTCTCTCTCTTCTCTCAGAGGACCTGAGCCCTAAGAACATGCCTCAGGATTACCTGGCCTGATGACACCTTGCTGTCCTCAGTCCACCTGGCCATGCTGCTGCTCCAGTTTCAACTGTTCTGCCTGCGGCTATGGAACACTGACCTGCTCACTGGACGTGCTACCTGTCCCAGACCTGCTGTTTTGGACTCTCTCTCTATGTCACGCCTTGGTCTTAGTATTGTGTGTTTTAGTTTATTAGTTAGTCAGACCAGGGTGTGACATGGGGTTATTATGTATTGTAGTTTCATATTGGGGTTTGTAGTAGTTGGGATTGTAGTTGATTAGGGGTGTGTGTGTGTGTTAATTAGGTTGGCTGCCTGAGGCGGTTCTCAATCGGAGTCAGGTGCTTCTCGTTGTCGCTGATTGGGAACCGTATTTAGGTAGCCTGATTTCGCTTTGCATTTCGTGGGTGATTGTTCCTGTCTCTGTGTAGGTAGCACCAGTCAGGCTGTATTAGGTTTTGTTCTGTTTGTTGTTTTCTTGTATTTAATTAGTTATTCGTGTATAGTTCGTTTGTTTTGTCTTTATAATAAACATGAGTAACTTACACGCTGCATTTCGGTCCGACTCTCCTTCAACAACAAAAGAACGCCGTTACAGAATCACCCACCAAACTCGGACCGAGCAGCATGTCAACAGGCAGGAGCAGCGCAAAGAGGAGCCGCGCAAAGGAGCCTCGTTATAAGGATTTCTGGACATGGGAGGAAATCCTGGACGGAAGAGGACCCTGGGCTAAACCAGAAGAGTGTAGCCGCCCTAAAGCGCAGCAGGCGAAGAGTAAACCGGAGCAGCGTGTTAACAGGCAGCGACAGCTGGAGCAGCAAAGGGAGGAGGAATTATTCGGTGAATGGACATGGGAAGACGAACTGGACGGAGAAGGACCCTGGGCTAAGCCTGGTGAATATCGCCTCCCCAAGGAGGAAGTAGAAGCGGCTAAAGCGGAGAGGCGCCAATATGAGGAGGCAGCACGGCGACTTGGATGGAAGCCCGAAAAGCAGCCCCAAAAAATTTTTTGGGGGGGGCTATCAGGGAGTATGGCTGCGTCAGGTAGGAGACCTGCGCAATCTCCCTGTGCTTACCGGGGGGCTAGAGAGACCGGGCAGGCACCGTGTTATGCAGTGGTGCGCACGGTGTCCCCAGTGCGGGTGCATAGCCCGGTGCTGTATATTTCAGCTCCGCGTATCGGCCGGGCTAGATTGAGCGTCGAGCCAAATGCTATGAAGCCGGCTCTACGCATCCGTTCTCCAGTGCGTCTCCTTGGGCCGGTTTTCATGGCACCAGCCTTGCGCTCTGTGTCTCCGGTTCGCCTACATAGCCCAGTGCGGGCTATTTCTCCTCACAGCACTGGCAGGGCAACCGAGAGTATTCAACCAGGTAAGGTTGGGCAGGCTCGGTGCTCAAGAGCTCCAGTGCGCCTGCACGGTCCGGTCTATCCAGAACCACCTCCACACCCCAGCCCTCCAGTAGCAGCTCCCCGCACTAGGCTTCCTGTGCGTGTCCTCGGCCAAATACCACCAGTGCCAGCACCACGCATCAGGCCTACAGTGCGCCTCGCCTGTTCAGCGCAGCCAGCGCTTTCTCCCTCTCCTGCGCTGTCGGAGTCTCCCGTCTGTTCAGCGGTTCTAGAGCCTTCCTCCTCTACAGCGCTGCCGGAGCCTCCTGTCTGTATACAGCAGCCTGAGCTGCTAGTCTGCATGGAGTTGCCAGTCTGCATGGAGCTGCCAATCTGCAAGAAGCCGCCAGAGCTGTCAATCTGCATGGAGCAGCCAGAGCCGATCAGTCAGCATGAAGCAGCCAGATCTTCCAGATCCAGTCAGCCAGACTCTTCCAGATCTGCCAGTCAGTCCAGACCTTCCAGATTCCAGTCAGCCAGACTCTTCTTCCAGATCTGCCAGTCAGACTCTTCCAGACTCTTCCAGATCTGCCAGTCAGCCAGACTCTTCCAGATCTGCTAGTCAGATCCAGGATCCACCCAGTCAGCCAGGATCTGCCAGATCTGCCTGTCAGCCAGGATCCGCCAGTCAGCCAGGATCTGCCAGATCTGCCTGTCAGCCAGGATCAGTCGGCCAGGATCCGCCAGTCGGCCAGGATCCGCCAGTCGGCCAGGATCCGCCAGTCGGCCAGGATCCGCCAGTCGGCCTGGATCTGCCGGATTCTACTTCCTGGCTGGGCTTTTTCTCAGTACTGGGCTTTTTCTCAGTGCTGGGCTGCCTCTCAGTGCTGAGCTGCCCCTCTGTCCCGAGCTGTCCCTCTGTCCCGAGCTGTCCCTCTGTCCCGAGCTGTCCCTCTGTCCCGAGCTGTCCCTCTGTCCCGAGCTGTCCCTCAGTCCCGAGCTGTCCCTCAGTCCCGAGCTGTCCCTCAGTCCCGAGCTGTCCCTCAGTCCCGAGCTGTCCCTCAGTCCCGAGCTGTCCCTCAGTCCCGAGCTGCCCCTCAGTCCCGAGCTGCCCCTCAGTCCCGAGCTGCCCCTCAGTCCCGAGCTGCCCCTCAGTAACGAGCTGCCCCTCAGTAACGAGCTGCTCTTCTATTATGTAGGGTTCTGGGTGAGGACTATTCGGCCATGGTCGGCGGTTAGGGTGGATTATCCATGGACGCGAAGGGGAGGAACATTGACATTTATGAAGTGGGGTCCACGTCCGGAGCCGGAACCGCCACCATGGACAGACGCCCACCCGGACCCTCCCTATGGTTTTGAGGTGCGTTCGGGAGTCCGCACCTTAGGGGGGTTCTGTCACGCCTTGGTCTTAGTATTGTGTGTTTTAGTTTATTAGTTAGTCAGACCAGGGTGTGACATGGGGTTATTATGTATTGTAGTTTCATATTGGGGTTTGTAGTAGTTGGGATTGTAGTTGATTAGGGGTGTGTGTGTGTGTGTGTGTTAATTAGGTTGGCTGCCTGAGGCGGTTCTCAAACGGAGTCAGGTGCTTCTCGTTGTCGCTGATTGGGAACCGTATTTAGGTAGCCTGATTTCGCTTTGCATTTCGTGGGTGATTGTTCCTGTCTCTGTGTAGGTAGCCCCAGTCAGGCTGTATTAGGTTTCGTTCTGTTTGTTGTTTTCTTGTATTTATTTAGTTATTCGTGTATAGTTCGTTCGTTTTGTCTTTATAATAAACATGAGTAACTTACACGCTGCATTTCGGTCCGACTCTCCTTCAACAACAAAAGAACGCCGTTACACTCTACTGCACCTGCTGTCTCTAACTCTGAATGATCAGCTATGAAAAGCCAACTGACATTTACTCCTGAGGTGCTGACTTGTTGCACCCTCTACAACCATTGTGATTATTATTATCTGACCCTGCTGGTCATCTATGAACGTTTGAACATCTTGGCCATGTTCTGTTATAATCTCCTGCGGGGTGAACAGGCAGTGGCTCGGGTACTGACCTCGCAGTCTGGACGGTAGCGGGGTGAACAGGCAGTGGCTCAGGTACTGACCTCGCAGTCTGGGGTGAACAGGCAGTGGCTCAGGTACTGACCTCGCAGTCTGGACGGTCTGGCGGGGTGAACAGGCAGTGGCTCGGGTACTGACCTCGCCGTCTGGACGGTAGCGGGGTGAACAGGCAGTGGCTCGGGTACTGCCTCGCCGTCTGGACGGTAGCGGGGTGAACAGGCAGTGGCTCGGGTACTGACCTCGCCGTCTGGACGGTAGCGGGGTGAACAGGCAGTGGCTCGGGTACTGACCTCGCCGTCTGGACGGTAGCGGGGCGGGGGCTGAACAGGCAGTGGCTCGGGTACTGACCTCGCCGTCTGGACGGTAGCGGGGTGAACAGGCAGTGGCTCGGGTACTGACCTCGCCGTCTGGACGTAGCGGGGTGAACAGGCAGTGGCTCGGGTACGACCTCGCCGTCTGGACGGTAGCGGGGTGAACAGGCAGTGGCTCGGGTACTGACCTCGCCGTCTGGACGGTAGCGGGGTGAACAGGCAGTGGCTCGGGTACTGACCTCGCCGTCTGGACGGTAGCGGGGTGAACAGGCAGTGGCTCGGGTACTGACCTCGCCGTCTGGACGTAGCGGGGTGAACAGGCAGTGGCTCGGGTACTGACCTCGCCGTCTGGACGGTAGCGGGGTGAACAGGCAGTGGCTCGGGTACTGACCTCGCCGTCTGGACGGTAGCGGGGTGAACAGGCAGTGGCTCGGGTACTGACCTCGCCGTCTGGACGGTAGCGGGGTGAACAGGCAGTGGTTCGGGTACTGACCTCGCCGTCTGGACGGTAGCGGGGTGAACAGGCAGTGGCTCGGGTGGTTGTTGTCCTTGAGTTAATACGCCTCACAAAAATACTATCCATGTTACTCATAAATCTAATCCTTATTGTAGCCATCGGCTCAACTTACCTAGGCAAACATTTTGACTATAGCAGCCTGCACAGCTAGAAGGATGCGCGTTCATGTATAACTGTCTCCTTTGGTTTCGATACAAGCATCATGAAACCTATAACACCACGAATGCATTTGAATTTGTGATTAAAAAAAAAAAATACTTATTTGCTTACCACTTTTTCCATGTGGTTTCTTCCTTACGGACGGACTGGTATGCCATAGAAACATGTGACCCCTCGTGGCTTACTACCCACAACCCCCAGGAACGTTGCTGCTCTCCAAGATCCTCTCACTCATAGATCTTGTTTCAAGATCATCCTCATAATATTGTAGGTTTTGAATACTTGGGGAAAACTCAGACTCAAGAGTAATTGGCTCGTCATTTAGGCTTACCCAATGTGTTAAGTGAACTCCTATTTTTAAAATAGGTGTTCTCTCCTACTTCCTCATAAATTAATTTATTCCTACATGAAACTAACAGGAAAAAACACGTTTTACACATTAGGACTTTATGCCACCTGTGAAGTTTTTTCTGAAAGTCTTGTGCTGATGCCTGGGAATATTCTGTTTAGCCAAGTTATCTGTAGTCTTTTCCTTAGAATTAGCATCATGTTTCACCTTGTTGTTGCAGAATTTGGCTTAGCTGTTGTCATGTCAAGTGTTATGCTCTGTTCTGTGTTGAACTGTGATGTTATGCATTTCATAAACACCTGTTATGACTTCACCCTAACACAAGGCCATTGTGTTCTGGAACTGTTGCTTGTATAAAAAGAACTGTTGCATATTGTTTACACAACAACCTCATTAAATTGGACATGAACATAATCACGTTCCACACGGTATTCACTAGTTACCACAGTCACAAAGTCATAATTATGGTTAACCCTCGCATATTTCTAAAATATTTTTTTTTTCTCTCCAGATTTTAAACCTAACCTTAACTCACACTGCTAGCCTTATGCCTAACCCGAACCTTGAATGAAGATCAAAAAGCATATCTTTGTTTCCATAAATTTTCAATTTACTTTGTGGCTGTGGTAACTAGTGAAAACCCCCCTTCCATAGAGCCAGATATTGAGTGCGGTGCGCCCTCTTGTGGGGAAACGTTATAATTTCATGGCCTGGGGGCCACGTTTAGATCCTTAGACCAAAGACCTAACAGTATAAAGACAGAAAGGAGATGCTTCTGTCACACGTGTAACTATAAAAATTAGGAGTTCAACAAGGGTTCTTCTGAGATCCTCAAAGTTCTTTGAAGAACCTTAGGGTTCTTGTCACTGAAAATTGCCCCCAAAAGGTTCTTCCAAGAACCTCATAGGAGGTGGGGTTAATTAAACGAGGAACCTCCTTAGTTGTCAAACATAAAAATAGCAAAGTAAAGTACAGATAACCCAAAAAAACTACTTAAGTAGTACTTTAAAGTATTTTTTACTTTAGTACTTTACACCACTGGTATTATAATGAAACCATCTGTCTTTTCATATTTGGGCAAATCTTTCTAAAAACAGAAAATGGACACAATTCAATGGATATCAATCAACAAAGAGGTAAGAATATGTAGGCTATAAGAACATGTTGAAGGCTTGCTGTATTGGGTGCAGATGACTGAACTGCTCTCTTTTGTCTGTGTCTGCAAATATACTGACCAGGAGGCCGTTGTACTATAATGAAATGTAATGAAAAGTTATACTACCTGCGGACCGAAGTGTAGATGCGACCGCTCGCTCCAACCCGGAAGTAGTGACCAGGAGGCATACAAAGGTATGTCAATTAGTAGTGTATGTTATGCAGAGCACATTTGAGAAACCCTTTTAAAGGGTTCTTCAAATAATTTACAGGGGTTCCCCCACAGTTTCAGTTTGAAGAAACCCGAAAGGATACTCCATTCTTTGTAGAGTGTAGGTGATGTCCTGGCTACATTGGCAAGCTAAACTCATGCGCAGAAATATATAATCAAGTCTAATGGTCATCTCAAGCCGGACTGCGCATGTGTAGGCCGTCAAATGAATGGCACTCCTTCGATATAAAGCAATTTTTTTACGAAAATAAAAAAGTTTCAGTTTGTCACTTTCATGAGTTTGCAGTAATAACATGTTCACCTAATTAAGACATTGTCTCGAATCTAGGTTGTGCCTTTAGATTTCGAGAAAATTAACAACTACGGGAAAAAATTCACCTCTCTCTCTGACTTCTCAAACCCTGGCCTGGCCTGCTTGGTCTGTTTCACAAGTGTTCCCGAAAGTTTTGCGATGTTGCGCCTCTGGGCTTAGAAACTCAATGCATATGTAACGAATGTGAAACAGCTAGCTAGTTAGCGGTGGTGTGCGCTAAATAGTGTTTCAATCGGTGACTTCACTTGCTCTGAGACCTTGAAGTAGTAGTTCCCCTTGCTCTGCAAAGGCCACGGTTTTTGTGGAGCGATGGGTAACAATGCTTCGTGGGTGACTGTTGTTGATGTGTGCAGAGGGTCCCTGGTTCGTGCCCGGGTATGGGCGAGGGGACGGTCCAAAACTATACCTTTACACATAGACCCATAGAAGAGGCCATTTTCAAGAAATATAAATGTTCTGACTCTGGGTCAAGGCTGTATTTTTGATTGCAGAATCCTGAGGGAACATACTTACTGAAAATATACTGGCAAAAATAGCCCGTTTTTCTGACACTTTTGCATTTGACCCCAGACTTAGACCACAGACTTAAAAAAAAAAAATGTTTCATTGACTTCTCTTTGACCTGCAATATTGGAGCTCCGAGTTTAACAATTTCACAGTACCCTGCAATGACATCTGCGACCCTGTGCATGTGACTAATAAATGAATCTATCAATTCAATTCAAGGGCTTTATTGGAATGGCAAACATATGTTTTCATTGCCAAAGCAAGTGAAATTAGATAATAAACAAAAGTGAAATAAACAATCAAAAATTAAGAGTAAACCTTACACTCACAAAAATGTCAAAGGAATGGAGACATTTGAAGTGTGATATTATGGCTATATCCAGTGTTATAATGATGTGCAAATAGTTGTACAAAAGGGTAAATAAACATAAATATGGGTTGTATTTACAATGGCGTTTGTTCTTCACAGGTTGCCTTTTCTTGTGGCAACAGGTCACAAATCTTGCCACTGTGATGGCACACTGTGGAATTTCACCCAGTAGATATGGGAGTTTATCAAAACGGGATGTTTTCTTTGTGGGCTTGTGTAATATGGGTGAAATATGTATCTCTAATATGGGCATAAATCTTGCAGGAGGTTAGGAAGTGCAGCTCAGTTTCCAGCTCATTTTGTGGGGAGTGTGTCTGCCTACGGTGGATTTCTCAATAGCAAGGCTATGCTCACTGAGCCTGTACATAATCAAAGCTTTCCTTAAGTTTAGGTCAGTCACAGTGGTCAGGTATTCTGTTTACGGCCAAATCGCATTCTAGTTTGTTCTGTTTTTTTGTTGGTTCTATCCAATGTGTCAAGTAATTACGTTTTTGTTTTCTCATGATTTGGTTGGGTCTAATTGTGTTGCTGTCCTGGGGCTCTGTGGGGTCTGTTTGTGTTTGTGAACAGAGCCCCAAGACCAGCTTGCTTAGGGGACTCTTAATCTCTCTGTAGGTGATAGTTTTGTTATTGGAGGTTTGGGAATCACTTCCTTTTAGGTGGTTGTAGAATTTAACAGATCTTTTCTGGACTTTGATCATTAGCGGTTATTGGCCTAATTCTGCTCTGCATGCATTATTTGGTGATTTACGTTGTACACTGAGAATGTTTTTGCAGAATTATGTATGCAGAGTCTCAATTTGAAATGAACAAAGAATGAGAAGACTTTTCCTATGTTTTGTTTGTTTGTCAATTACGGTGTGCAGGGTGATTACGTGGTCTGTCATATGGTAATTTGGTTTAAAAAAAGACCATTTGACATTTTCTCAGTACATTGTTTTCACTGAGGAAATGTACGAGTCTGTTGTTAATGATAATTTAGGGGATTTTACTAAGGTTGCTGTTGACCAATATCCCATAGTAGGTATTGGGTCAAATGTATCTTTTGTATTGCGGTGATCAGTCCTTGGTTCCAAATATTGTGGAAGATGCCAGAGCTGAGGATGATGTTAACGAGTTTAAGTTTAGCCAATTGGAATTTGTGGTCCGTATATTTGATCATTTAATTTAGGATACCATCAACACCACATGCCCTTTTTTGGGGTTGGAGGGTTTGTATTTTGTCCTGTAGTTCATTGAATGTAATTCAAATAAAATCACATTTTATCTATGATATGCTAACTTACAAGCCCTTAACCAACAATGCAGTTCAAGAAATAAGAGTTAACTAAATATTAAGTAAATAAAAAAAAAAAAAGTAACACAATAACAATAATGAAGCTATATACAGGGGGTACCGGTACAGAGTCAATGTGGAGGCTATATACAGGGTGTACCGGTACAGAGTCAATGTGGAGGCTATATATAGGTGGTACCGATACTGAGTCAATGTGGAGGCTATATACAGGGGGTACCGATACTGAGTCAATGTGGAGGCTATATACAGGGGGTACCGGTACAGAGTCAACGTGGAGGCTATATACAGGGTGTACCGGTACAGAGTCAATGTGGAGGCTATATATAGGTGGTACCGATACTGAGTCAATGTGGAGGCTATATACAGGGGGTACCGGTACAGAGTCAATGTGGAGGCTATATACAGGGGGTACCGGTACAGAGTCAATGTGGAGGCTATATACAGGGGGTACCGGTACAGAGTCAATGTGGAGGCTATATACAGGGGGTACCGATACTGAGTCAATGTGGAGGCTATATACAGGGGTACCAATACAGAGTCAATGTGGAGGCTATATACAGGGGGTACCGATACTGAGTCAATGTGGAGGCTATATACAGGGGGTACCGGTACAGAGTCAATGTGGAGGCTATATACAGGGGGTACCGATACTGAGTCAATGTGGAGGCTATATACAGGGGGTACCAATACAGAGTCAATGTGGAGGCTATATACAGGGGGTACCGATACTGAGTCAATGTGGAGGCTATATACAGGGGGTACCGATACAGAGTCAATGTGGAGGCTATATACAGGGGGTACCGATACAGAGTCAATGTGGAGGCTATATACAGGGGTACCGGTACAGAGTCAATGTGGAGGCTATATACAGGGGGTACTGGTACAGAGTCAATACTATATACAGAGTCAATGTGGAGGCTATATACAGAGTCAATGTGGAGGCTATATACCGATACTGAGTCAATGTGGAGGCTATATACAGGGGGTACCGGTACAGAGTCAATGTGGAGGCTATATACAGGGGGTACCGGTCAATGTGGAGGCTATATACAGTCAATGGAGGCTATATACAGGGGGTACCGATACTGAGTCAATGTGGAGGCTATATACAGGGGGTACCGATACTGAGTCAATGTGGAGGCTATATACAGGGGGTACCGGTACAGAGTCAATGTGGAGGCTATATACAGGGGGTACTGGTACAGAGTCAATGTGGAGGCAGAGTCAGTCAATGTGGAGGCTATATATAGGGGGTACCGGTACAGAGTCAATGTGGAGGCTATATACAGGGGGTACCGATACTGAGTCAATGTGGAGGCTAGAGTCAGAGTCAATGTGGAGGCTATATACAGGGGGTACCGGTACAGAGTCAATGTGGAGGCTATATACAGGGGGTACCGGTACAGAGTCGGTATCGGTTAGTCGAGGTAATTTGTACATGTAGGTAGGGGTAAAATGACTAAGATAATGGTAGGGGTAAAGTGACTATGCATAGATAATTAACAGTGAGTAGTTGCAGTGTCAATGTAAATAGTCCCTGTGGCCATTTGATTCATTCTTGAGCAGTCTTATGGCTTGGGGTTAGGAGCTGTTAAGGAGCCTTTTTTGACCTAGACTTGGGCTCCGGTACCGCTTGCCGTGCAGTAATCAGAGACCATTTTTTGGGCCTTCCTCTGACACCACCTCGTATATAGGTCTTGGATGGCAGGAAGCTTGGCCCCAGTGATGTACTGGGCTGTACGCACTACCCACTGTAGCGCCTTACGGTCAGATGCCGAGCAGGATTAGCGGAGTGGAGGTGATAGCTGATTCTAATATTTGTAATTGATCATGTATATGTTTTTGGTGTTTGTTCTTTGTTATAGAGCCTAAAAGATTGTAGAAGTAGATTATCTCTGCTTTGGATATTTTACTCATTTTGTTGCTTGCCTAGTGTGTTCCAATTTTCCCAGAAGTGGTTAGATTATATGGATTATTCAATTACATTGAACTGATTTCTGATCTGCTCTTCCTTCTTTTTTTGTGTCTACACAAGCTGCAAAAAACACTCAAACTGGACAGTTTTATCTCAATCTCTTCATTCAAAGACTCAATCATGGACACTCTTACTGATAGTTGTGGCTGCTTTGCATGATGTATTGTTGTCTCTACCTTCTTTCCCTTTGTGCTGTTGTCTATTGCCAATCATGTTTGTACCGTGTTGTGCTGCTACCATGTTGTGTTGCTACCATATTGTGTTGTCATGTGTTGCTGCCATGATATGTTGTTGTGCTAGGTCTCTCTTTTATCCCAGCTCCCATCCCCACATGAAGTCTTTTGGTAGGCCGCCATTGTAAATACGAATTTGATTTGTTCTTAACTGACTTGCCTAGTTAAATAAATGTTAAATACAAATAAATACATAGGTATTGTTTAAGTGCCACACTCAAGATGGCGGCTTTTTCATTCCAATGTTGGCTACGCAAGGACGTGAGGAGCCTCGCAAGTGTCAAAGTTGTGTTGACAGTAGTAGCAGCAGGAACTGTCAGGGCGAGGTAGCTAACATCACGAGCCGAATGGAGTAATTATCTCGTTATATTTCAAGAAAATCAAACCCCCACCACATTCCTTATAACACCGTTAACCTCCAACGAAGCCATGGCAGAGGACTCGAGTGCTCAAACTTGGTCCATCAACAAGGACGACTATGTACTCAACGAGGTGATTGGTGAGTATGTCGTTAGGTTAGCTAGCGTGCTAACCTCTTAGCTAGCTTTTACGCAAGACAGCTATTTAGCTAACCTTAACTTAAAGCTGGTTAACTGACGTTAAACCTAGCTACAGCTAACCAACCTTATTTTTGTCAGCTAACTAGGCTATTATATATAACTAACTTAAGCATCTGTTTCTCTTTTCGTTCATAGGTTGCTAGCTAGCTAATTAGCTACCTTGTTAGCTTATTTTTTTCCCCCACCAGATGCTAACTTGAATCACTAGCCTAGTAGCTAACGTCGTTAGCTACAGTAGCTAGCTAAGTCGAGCAGCATAGTTGAAGTATGGAGGTGGGTGGTGCCTTCGCTGAAAGAAGACATGATGGGGCTTAGTGAGTCACTCATACCTTTGTGGTAGCAAGGAGTTGGTATTATTCAGGCTTTTCTTTTTGTGATATGGACCGCGTTATGTTTGTTATTCTTCCTGTACAATGCATAACACATGTAGCTAGCTAACGTTATATGCATAATAGAGTTTAGTAGTTGACGTTTGAGACCTCACACTTAATACATTTTGTCCTTTTTTAAGACTCACTATCTCAATAGCTAATCACTTTTGATACAAATGGCAAAAAGACACATGTCAAACAACCTTCCAGCAATATTTGTTTGTAGTAAATACAGAAGAATAGTTCATTTTTGTTGTAGTTTTCTGGTATCTTGCCAAGTACCTCAACTCCTCCAGGAATGATCTGCAGACTAGTGGTTTTTGAATGAACCTCCAACTATTTCAGATCATCGTCTCAATACTTTAGAGAGTCCATTCTTAAACTCTTAATGTGTACGCATGTCTTTCTTTGTTTGCTGAAATTCATACTTTTTAATAAAAAAATGTATCTTATTTTGTCTTCCTCTTGGTTCGTCCCTGCAAGTAGTGCCACTGGCTTCCCTTTTGGATGTGTGCTACATTGTAATTCTTCCCCCTTTGTTTCATCTTCAGGGAGTGGTGCCACTGGCTTCCCTTTTGGATGTGTGCTACATTGTAATTCTTCCCCCTTTGTTTCCTCTTCAGGGAGTGGTGCCACGGCCGTGGTGCAGGCGGCCTACTGTGAGCCCAGGAAGGAGAGGGTGGCCATTAAACGCATTAACCTGGAGAAGTGTCAGACCAGCATGGACGAGCTCCTGGTAACCCAACCACAGAGAGCACAATTTATTTCAGGAGTTGACAATATAGCAATCAATACTGTCTAATCAATACTAGCTAATCAGTTGACATAGCCTATTATGGTCTCTGGTAAAGCTTAGCTGTAATGTGGGCCTGTGAAAGATGGGAGTACAGCAGCAGGAACACACATGCACATCCACGTACACACACATCCACGTACACAAACGCACGTACGCAAATGCACGTACACACACAGGCTGTCAGTGTAAATCAGATGAGCTCAGGCCTAGCAGCTGGACAGACACCAACACAGCATTTTTCAGCCCTTTTTGCATAACAGCCAGTAGCCCCCGGATCTACTCTGCCCTGTCTTGGCAACTCAATCAAGTTTGTCTTGGGGATTATGCCAATATTGACATAGCATAACTGGAACGGAAAAAGGCACAGTGATTTGACTTCAGCCATCATGGCACATTGACTTGAATATGTTTGTCCAAGTATTTCTATGGTAGTGACAACCTAGGTCACTCCTCACTCAGTCTTCCCTATTGGGGGGCCTGCTCTGTCATGTGAGCAGTCAGGTTCAGAACAAGCAGAACAGCTGTGGAGCCCCCGGCTAGATTTAGCCTTCCTCTAGAGACTGATATTCAATCAACAAATCAACCCCTTAAACTCTTGTGTAAATTGGACTAGGATTGGTTAAGCACAAGCAATATGGAGAAATTTCCACTTGGCCTGTCCAGAATGGAAATATGTTACTGCGTTGTTGGAGTCAAGACTCAAACTCTTTACTGTACAATGTGCTGAGCCATTGAAGCTCATTCATTCTGTTTCTTTCTCTCTCTCTCTCTCTCTCCTTGCAGAAAGAGATACAGGCCATGTCCCAATGCCACCACCCCAACATTGTGTCCTACTATACGTCTTTTGTAGTGAAGGACGAGCTGTGGCTGGTGATGCGACTCCTCAGTGGTGGTGGGTATTGCTTTAGGGACGGTACCAGGCAAGGAAGTAGTGGAGCATAAATACCACTTATGTAGCTCTTTACTTGGTGGCGGTTGATTAGAGGAAACGCTGCAGTCTGCTTAGCAATACTATAACAGAGGCGGTTGTTGGTTGTCCTCCATCCCTACTGTAATCACCTGATTCAACAAATCATCGAGCAGGGCTAGAGCAAAACCCTGCTCTCCAGGAGCTGGTTGGCCACCCCTGCGCCTGCCCACATCGAAACAGACACTTCAGCCCTACCAGACTCTATAAGCCCCAGCTGTTAGTCCTCCAGCAGTTAATACAGTGCTGAAGCAAAACCCTGCACGTCTAGTAGCTCTCTAGGAGGATGGTTAGCTTGGTTCATCTCCATCCCAGCTTCCTGACTACCAGGCACTATAGGTCCCTGTCTGGAGGAAGCAGGGCCCTGAGCAGCAGCTTCTCTCCAGGTGTGGCCTTGGCTCTCAGCCTGCTGCGGTACTCTCCATCCTCCTGGCATGCATTAACAATGTCAAGAGATCAAGGGATAGGGCTCTAAGCTGTCACAGACATTTCATTACAAGCCAAGGTAAAACATAGCAGTAATAAAGTTCAGAGCCCTAGTTCAAACACCGCTCTATCGCTGCACCGAACTAAAACATGTCACTAACTAATAGTAGCCTGGTCTTCAGCTATCCAAGAGATACTTCAGCTAACTAATAGTAGCCTGGTCTTCAGCTATGCAAGATCTACTTCAGCTAACTAATAGTAGCCTGGTCTTCAGCTATTCAAGAGATACTTCAGCTCATTAATAGTAGCCTTGTGGGCGGCAGGGTAGCCTAGTGGTTAGAGCGTTGGCCTAGTAACCGGAAGGTTGCGAGTTCAAAACCCCTGAGCTGACAAGGTACAAATCTGTCGTTCTGCCCCTGAACAGGCAGTTAACCCACTGTTCCCAGGCCGTCATTGAAAATAAGAATTTGTTCTTAACTGACTTGCCTGGTTAAATAAAGGTAAAATAAAAAAAAAAAAAAATTCAGCTATTCAAGATCTACTTCAGCTAATTAATAGTAGCCTGGTCTTCAGCTATTCAAGATCTAATTCAGCTAATTAATAGTAGCCTGGTCTTCAGCTATTCAAGATCTACTTCAGCTAACTAATAGTTGCCTGGTCCTTTTGTCACTCTGTCAGGCTCAGTACTGGACATCATTAAACACATCATATCTCGTGGGGAACATAAGTCTGGGGTTCTGGATGAGTCGTCCATAGCCACCATCCTCAAAGAGGTTCTAGAAGGACTGGAGTACCTGCATAAGAACGGGCAGATCCACAGGTCAGGACACATTCTGTATGTTTTTTTACCTTCAACTTAAATTCCATTTACATTTTTTTTTTTTTACATTTAAGTCATTTAGCAGACGCTCTTATCCAGAGCGACTTACAAATTGGTGACTTCACCTTCTGACATCCAGTGGAACAGCCACTTTACAATAGTGCATCTAAATCATTTAAGGGGGGGTGAGAAGGATTACTTTATCCTATCCTAGGTATTCCTTGAAGAGGTGGGGTTTCAGGTGTCTCCGGAAGGTGGTGATTCAACTTGTACTTGAAATATTTAGCATTGATTTTTGACCTTTTGACATGTTTTCTTCCACTGACCACAGTCAAATTATAGGTGTGCATGTTGGAGTTGTCAGATTCAAAAATTGGCACACTTTCTTATTTTATCTCTCTCATTCATTCATTGTCATTAATTTATGAACCAAACTACTAACTTTTTTTTTTTTTTGAAGATCTACTCTGGCGAAGCCACATTGTTCGGCTTCGTGGGCTTTCACATTGTCCCATATTGATCAATATTTTATAGAGGGCTTTATGCATTGTTAAAGAGGTTTGTTTTATGTCACAGCCTCACTCCCCAGGAAGCACTACAGTGTTGTACGTCTAAACAACAAGCCACAAACACACAGAATATTGACTCCACTAATATGCGCTGCTCAGCATGTTTGGCTCAGATTTCCAACCGTTAAGTCCTGATAAGTAAAAGGGGTGCTTGGGTTGTTGAAACAGTATGAAACTACAGGGCACTTAATGTGAGCTATTAAAAAGAGCCAACTGTTCACAGCTAAAACAAGCCACATACACACTGGATAATGAGTCCTCTTTGGTCGTGTGACCAACATGCCTGTGTTTGTAGCACTAGCCCTCTACAAGAAAAAACCTTTTACTTACACTAAGCTACTACTTGTCATTCCCTGGCGTTTGAGTTTGGTTTCATTTCCAGGTTACTCCAGATAAATACTGGTTTGTCTGGTTTCTTCCATTCACAGGGATCTAAAGGCCGGAAATATTCTTCTCGGTGACGATGGCTCAGTGCAAATCGCAGGTATAGTCACATGTCCTAAAACCTTAACTGCATTTTTCTTATAGATTTATGCTGTTAAAGTATTAAATGTTTTTTTTTTTGTGTGTGTGTTTTTTTTACCACTGCAAATTCTATAAAATTTGTGCCGGGGTTTCCCCGAACTCGTTCCTCTGGACCCCAAGGGGTGCATGTTTTAGTTTAGTTTCCCCCTAGCACTATACCCCTGATTCAACTAATAATCATCACGCTTCAATTAGCTGTGTAGTGTTAGGGCATAAAACAAAACATGGACCCCTTGAGGTCCCGAGGACTGAGGTCCCAGTCTTCACACCCCCCGTCTGTCTGTCTCTCCTAGACTTTGGTGTGAGTGCCTTCTTAGCGGCTGGAGGAGACATGACCAGGACCAAGGTCAGGAAGACGTTTGTTGGGACACCATGTTGGATGGCCCCAGAGGTCATGGAGCAGGTGGGGGGGGCTATCCTCTTTCTCTCACTTTGTCTCTCTCGGTGTCTCTAAGATATATCTTACCATTATCCTTCATGTCTCCTCAGGTCAGAGGTTATGACTACAAAGCAGATATCTGGAGTTTTGGGATCACAGCCATTGAGCTGGCTACAGGAGCTGCACCATATCACAAATATCCACCCATGAAGGTGATTTTCTACTTGGAGAGATGGAAGGAGTTTGATCTTTATCCTCTGACTTCCTGTCAACCAGTTGCTAAGCAGACTATCCTGGCTAAATAAATAGGCGTTGTAGGTGCTGAGGCTGATAGTAACCTGATGTTGTGTTATCGGTCCTGATACTGATAGTAACCTGATGTTGTGTTGTTGGTGCTGAGGCTGATAGTAACCTGATGTTGTGTTGTTGGTGCTGAGGCTGGTAGTAACCTGATGTTGTGTTGTTGGTCCTGAGGCTGGTAGTAACCTGATGTTGTGTTGTCGGTCCTGAGGCTGGTAGTAACCTGATGTTGTGTTGTCGGTGCTGAGGCTGATGGTAACCTGATGTTGTGTTGTTGGTCCTGAGGCTGGTAGTAACCTGATGTTGTGTTGTCGGTCCTGAGGCTGGTAGTAACCTGATGTTGTCGGTGCTGAGGCTGGTAGTAACCTGATGTTGTGTTGTTGGTCCTGAGGCTGATAGTAACCTGATGTTGTGTTGTTGGTCCTGAGGCTGGTAGTAACCTGATGTTGTGTTGTTGGTCCTGAGGCTGATAGTAACCTGATGTTGTGTTGTTGGTCCTGAGGCTGGTAGTAACCTGATGTTGTGTTGTTGGTCCTGAGGCTGATAGTAACCTGATGTTGTGTTGTTGGTCCTGAGGCTGGTAGTAACCTGATGTTGTGTTGTTGGTCCTGAGGCTGATAGTAACCTGATGTTGTGTTGTTGGTCCTGAGGCTGATAGTAACCTGATGTTGTGTTGTCGGTCCTGAGGCTGGTAGTAACCTGATGTTGTGTTGTTGGTCCTGAGGCTGGTAGTAACCTGATGTTGTCGGTGCTGAGGCTGGTAGTAACCTGATGTTGTGTTGTTGGTCCTGAGGCTGGTAGTAACCTGATGTTGTGTTGTTGGTCCTGAGGCTGATAGTAACCTGATGTTGTGTTGTTGGTCCTGAGGCTGATAGTAACCTGATGTTGTGTTGTTGGTCCTGAGGCTGGTAGTAACCTGATGTTGTCGGTCCTGAGGCTGGTAGTAACCTGATGTTGTGTTGTCGGTCCTGAGGCTGATAGTAACCTGATGTTGTGTTGTCGGTCCTGAGGCTGATAGTAACCTGATGTTGTCGGTCCTGAGGCTGGTAGTAACCTGATGTTGTGTTGTTGGTCCTGAGGCTGATAGTAACCTGATGTTGTCGGTCCTGAGGCTGGTAGTAACCTGATGTTGTGTTGTCGGTCCTGAGGCTGGTAGTAACCTGATGTTGTGTTGTCGGTCCTGAGGCTGGTAGTAACCTGATGTTGTCGGTCCTGAGGCTGGTAGTAACCTGATGTTGTCGGTCCTGAGGCTGGTAGTAACCTGATGTTGTGTTGTCGGTGCTGAGGCTGATGGTAACCTGATGTTGTGTTGTCGGTCCTGAGGCTGGTAGTAACCTGATGTTGTCGGTCCTGAGGCTGGTAGTAACCTGATGTTGTGTTGTCGGTCCTGAGGCTGGTAGTAACCTGATGTTGTGTTGTCGGTGCTGAGGCTGGTAGTAACCTGATGTTGTGTTGTCGGTCCTGAGGCTGGTAGTAACCTGATGTTGTGTTGTCGGTCCTGAGGCTGGTAGTAACCTGATGTTGTGTTGTCGGTGCTGAGGCTGATGGTAACCTGATGTTGTGTTGTCGGTGCTAAGGCTGATGGTAACCTGATGTTGTGTTGTCGGTGCTGAGGCTGGTTGTCATCAAGCTGTTGGTGTGTATGGATGTCTGGGTACTGTTGCTAATAGTAACCTGATGTTGTGTGTCTGTATATCTGTAGGTGCTGATGCTGACCCTGCAGAATGACCCTCCCTGCTTGGAGACGGGCATCCAGGACAAGGAGATGGTGAAGAAGTATGGCAAGTCCTTCAGGAAGATGATCTCACTCTGTCTACAGAAGGAGCCTGAGAAAAGGTGACAATACAATGTATCCCATTTAACAGACGCTTTTATCCAAAGTGACTTACAGAACATGGGGTTCGTACCTGTATACTACGTCATGAAAATCCTGGAAAATTCATGGATTTTTTTAAATGGTGTTCTCCATGCCTGGCAAAATGGAGGCAACATGATCAAATCCTAGAAAAAGTTTAGGAAAACTATTTATTTATTTAATCATTTCTGTTAATGTAATTTATTTATACACCCCAACCAAAATCCACGTATTAGCTAGGATTGGAATGACACTTCTTCACCTGCATGTATGCTAAAGGAGTGGTCTGTTTCTCAAGGAGAGACAGTCAGACATTACAGCGTGATGTAGGCCTAGCCTTTAAACTATGGTAGAGAAGACTGACTAGCCAATTCAAAACATATCTTGTACCCTCCAGGCAACTATTTAGCTATTATTAACATATGAATGTTTTCATCATGTCCCCCAAAAAAACTTTCTACCGACACTTGCGCCAGGTAGTCTAGTGGTTAGGGCGTAGAGGCGCCAGGTAGTCTAGTGGTTAGGGCGTAGAGGCGCCAGGTAGTCTAGTGGTTAGGGCGTAGAGGCGCCAGGTAGTCTAGTGGTTAGGGCGTGGAGGCGCCAGGTAGTCTAGTGGTTAGGGCGTGGAGGCGCCAGGTAGTCTAGTGGTTAGGGCGTAGAGGAGCCAGGTAGTCTAGTGGTTAGGGCGTAGAGGCGCCAGGTAGTCTAGTGGTTAGGGCGTGGAGGCGCCAGGTAGTCTAGTGGTTAGGGCGTGGTGGCGCCAGGTAGTCTAGTGGTTAGGGCGTGGTGGCGCCAGGTAGTCTAGTGGTTAGGGCGTGGTGGCGCCAGGTAGTCTAGTGGTTAGGGCGTAGAGGCGCCAGGTAGTCTAGTGGTTAGGGCGTAGAGGCGCCAGGAACCGAAAGGTTTTTAGATCGAATACCGAGCTGACAATCTGTCGTTCTGCCCCTGATCAGGGCAGTTAACCCACTGTTCCTAGGCTGTCAGTGTCAATAAGAATTTGTTCTTAACTGCCTAGTTTAAATAAAGGTTAAATAAAAATTGCGAATAAGGCTATACAAAGTTGATTAACTTTTTAAAAACAATTGATATGATTCATTTAAAGTATTTTTGACAGAACTAACGATTCACTTCGACATTGAACCAAATCCCAACTAATACATTCACGGTGAATTGAATTTTGTGAATAAAAAAGATTTTTAGGATATTACAAAGATATTACATGAAGCCTTTGGGATTACAAACTTGTTTTGCTTCAGTTTTTGATAGAATGTAGATGCGGTATGCCAGTTGATTTGATAGAATGTAGATGCGGTACTGCCAGTTGATTTGATAGAATGTAGATACGGTACTGCCAGTTGATTTGATGTGGTAGAATGATAGAATGTGAACTGCCAGTTTTGATAGATTAGAGTACTGCCAGTTGATTTGATAGAATGTAGATGCGGTACTGCCAGTTGATTTGATAGAATGTTTAGATAGAATGGAGATGCGGTACTGCCAGTTGATTTGATAGAATTTGATAGAATGGAGATGCGGTACTGCCAGTTGATTTGATAGAATGTAGATGCGGTACTGCCAGTTGATTTGATAGAATGTAGATGCGGTACTGCCAGTTGATTTGATAGAATGTAGATGCGGTACTGCCAGTTGATTTGATAGAATGTAGATGCGGTACTGCCAGTTGATTTGATAGAATGTAGATGCGGTACTGCCAGTTGATTTTGGCATCTAATGTATGGGACATTGCAACCCAATAGATGTTGGTCAGCCTGCAAAGTAAACACTTCCAAGGTAGCAAAGATAAAGGTAGATTTCCTGAAGAAAATTTGTGGTCTTGCTTCAGCTGTCTTAAAAATATTTGTAGCCCGTCATAGCCACTTGATCTTTGATATATTGAATGAGCCAATTATTTCAAAAGGTATAAAACGTATTTGGTTGTAATGTTGAAACGTTTTACATCAAGAGTGGTCAACCATCCTCCTGGAGAGCTAATGGGGGCAGGCTTGTATTCCATTCCCCAGAAATGATCTGCTCAACTGCACCTTGATAAACTGTCTGATGTGTTTGAGCCAGGTTTGACCAAAAGCCTGCACATCCAGTAACTCTCCAGACTGAGGGTTGACCATGTGTTTTATACAGTTGTCTAACAGGTATTCTACCTTTTTTATTTTTTTATTTATTTTTTTACCTTTAACAAGGCAAGTCAGTTAAGAACATATTCTTATTTGGGATGGCAGGGTAGCCTAGTGGTTAGAGTGTAGAGGCGGTAGGGTAGCCTAGTGGTTAGAGTGTAGAGGCGGTAGGGTAGCCTAGTGGTTAGAGTGTAGAGGCGGTAGGGTAGCCTCGTGGTTAGAGTGTAGAGGCGGCAGGGTAGCCTCGTGGTTAGAGCGTTGGACTAGTAACTGGAAGGTTGAAAGTTCAAACCCCCGAGTTGACAAGGTACAAATCTGTCGTTCTGGCCCTGAACAGACAGTTAACCCACTGTTCCTAGGGCGTCATTGAAAATAAGAATTTGTTCTTAACTGTCTTGCCAAGTTAAATAAAGGTTAAATAAATAAAAAACATTTCAATGACGGCTCGGGGACATTGTGGGTGGTTATTAAGTCTCTTGCTCAACAACATGTGATGGATGGTACATGGTATCAGAGAGAAGCCTCCCAGTGTCGATACCACATTACACACATTATTTATATGTTCCTTAGAGATGCCGCCAATTGTTGGTAATGGAAATTTAGTTCAAAATAATGGAAAAGTCATGACCTTGCACAGTCAGTTTATACAAAAAAATTGTATGTAACCCCAGTGGGAATTAAACCCACAAAACCCGACGTTGCTGGCTCAAGTCTAACCAACTGAGCCCACAAAGGACCACTGACTTGGGAAGGGTATAGTACAGAGGGTATTCCTGGAGAGCTTTCCCAGTTCAGACTTTTGCTCCAAAGCTAATCTAACCAATGTGATTCTACTAATCAGATGTGTTAACAGGTTTGGTGGCTCCTGCTATTAGTAAACTAATTCCACCGTGACACCATTTCTCCCAAGTTGCCATTTGTCCTTTTGTGTAGTGCACCAGAAAGACGATACTCCTATTAGTCATGCAGTCTTATTCTGGGTCTCAGCCATTCTCAATCCCATTTTCTAGTTGAGTGGGTTCTCTTACCTAATCTGATTTCCTTCCTGTCCTGCAGTAGTAAAGCACGTTGTGTGCTGTTAAAAGTCCTGCAGTATTAAAGCACATTGTGTGCTGTTTATGTCCTGCAGTATTAAAGCACATTGTGTGCTGTCTTTCAGACCAACCGCTGCTGAGCTGCTGAAACACAAATTCTTCACGAAAGCAAAGGTAAAGGCCAAAGTATATATCTGTAGGGGACAGGAACATTTACAAGACGCATGCTGTTAACAGAGAGGGAGGGGGGGGGGGGGTAATACAAACCATGTTGTTGTCCATGTGCTTTTTAACCTCTGTCTGCCTCTGTCTGGCAGAATAATGAATACTTGGAAGAGAAGCTGCTTCAGAAGGGTCCATCGATAGGAGACAGATCCAAACGGGTACGACAATAACTCCTTGATGCGTACAGTGGACTCCACATGACGCTCAGATCTGCTGTACTCTATTGCTGTTCTATATTAACGTCGTGTCATTTTTGCATCCCCCTGGACAGCCCCCCCCCTCCCCCCCCGTTATGTCACTAGTGGAGGTAGTGGTATGCATAGAGGAATTTGTACATACAGTACCAGTCACACCTACCCATTCCAGGGTTTTTATTTTATTTTTTACTATTTTCTACCTTGTAGAATAATAGTGTTGACGTCAAAACTATGAAATAACACATATGGAATTATGTAGTTGTCATCAAGGCAAAAAGTAGCTACTTTGAAGAATCTAAAATATATTTTTATATATTTGTTTAATACTTTTTTTTTTGGTTACAATATGATTCCATACGTGTTAATTCATAGTTTTGATGTCTTCACTATTTTTCTACAATGTAGAAAATAGTTTTTTTTTTATTAAGATAATGCCTTGAATGAGTAGGTGTGTCTAAAACTTTGACGGGCACTGAAGCTTCAGTGTGAAACATCAAGCTCTGTTGCCATATACACTACATAGACACTATCAAACACTATATAGACACTAGACACTATCAAACACTACATAGACACTATCAAACACTACATAGACACTATCAAACACTACATAGACACTATCAAACACTACATAGACACTATCAAACACTACATAGACACTATCAAACACTACATAGACACTACAGGGGGAAATATATTAGTTATTCAAGTTTCCAGGGATTAATATTAGTGTGAGCTAAAAGATACATGTTTACGTTTTAGATGGATTTTAAAAAATGTTTTTATTTAACCTTTTATTTAACTAGGCAAGTCAGTTCACAATGACAGCCTAGGAACAGTGGGTTGTTCAGGAGCAGAACAACAGATTATGACCTTGTCAGCTCGGGGATTCGATCCAGGAACCTTTCGGTTACTGGCCCAACGCTCTAACCACTAGACTACCTGCCGCCCCATGTATAATGTATCTATATAGTGTTTGTTTCACTGTATGATCCTAACCAGAAAGACAGTTTGTCAGCTGAGTACTTAGCCATTTATAATATCCTTGTAGCCTATAATGTATCTAAAAAGCATTAGTCTCTGTGTGCAGGAGCTTAACCCGACAACCAGTCTGTGTCCAATCTGCTCAGTGCTTGTGCTGCGGCTGGGCAGGCCTGTGTAGTTTCAGAATAAGGAAGTGTGTGCTGTAACGTAGAGCCCATCTTAATGTTTCAGCAGCACTAGCTAACCCACGGGACCTGAAACATGGGCAGTCATGCAAACGGTGAGCATTACATCACAAACTAAGACTAGGGTTTGCGTTAGTAGTCTCGGCTTTTATATTTTATTTCACCTTTATTTAACCAGGTAGGCTAGTTGAGAACAAGTTTCTTATTTACAACCGCGACCTGGCCAAGATAAAGCAAAGCAGTGCGACACAAACAACAACATCAACAAGAGTTACACATTGGAATAAACAAACATACAGTCAATAATATAGTAGACTTTTTTTTTCTCTCCTATGTGCAGTGTGTGCAAATGAGGCTTACTGTATAGGAGGAGGGAAATGGTCCACAATGGGTTTGTTTGGTTTGCCTGTTTTTATGTGGTGAGGTCGAGGGAATGGTCACCTGTTTTGTTTTTTTCCTCAAAATGCCATGCTGAAGACTTAGTGTGTTACTGTGCGTGTGTGGTGACATTAATTCAGGTGCGTCGCGTGCCTGGGTCCAGTGGTCGTCTCCATAAGACCGAGGACGGGGAGTGGGAGTGGAGTGATGACGAGTTGGACATGGAGAGTGAAGAGGGCCAGGCTGCTGTGGCAGCTCTACGGGTGAGACTACCTTACCCCTCGCTAGCCTGACCTGGCTTTAAATACTAGCTCAAATACTTACAGGGATGTTTACCCCCGGACACGGATTGTTCAGCCTAGTCCTCGGCTACAAAGTTTCTTCAATGGAGATTCTTTCCCTGAAGTGTTTTTTTTTTTTAAATCTAGGACTAGGGTTAATCTGTGTCCGGGGAACCGGCCCTTAGGGTTTTCTCTAGCCTGCCCAGAGTGGATTGTGCTTTTGATACTGTTCTATTGGTGTCATTGTTCCTTGGCAAGCTCAATCAAGCCCAGGCAAAGTATTTCAAAATGATTTGAAGTCGTATTTGAACCCAGGTCTCCTAGCTGTAGCCTTACTATAGCCCTGTAGTGGTTCAATACCACCTTGGGCTCAATCAACTAAATCAATCAATCAGATGTTCAATCAAACCTGTTACTGTATGTGTGTGTGGGGGAGGGGGGGATATAATGAACTGTGTGTGTGTGTGTGTGGGGGGGGGGGGGGAGGGGGGATATAAGAACTGTGTGTTCTTCTGATGTCTGTTAATCATTGTTGTATTCCATTCTAGTCTCCCAGAGTGAAAGATGGCTGCATCGAGGTAAGCCCTGGTGTTGGTATGAAATCAGAACACCTCAAACTTGTTACCTATTCATTGCTGAAACAATAGGGGCTTTTAGTTGTGCATGAAATTTGCATGAAATTTGAATTAGAAGAATTATTGCCTTGATCGAAGTCTCTCTTTTATCTGCCCCCCCCCAAAAAACAAAAACAACAACAACATGTGTATGTTAAATGTAGTTGATGACGTAACACTTTACTGAAGGCTTACAGGTATAATGCACTATGGCGCGTTCATAATGCATTATAAGACTTGTCATAAGTATCTACAGCCACATTCGCACTGCACTGAGCTGACAGTCTCCTTACTCCTTGGGTTAAGTAAATGCAGTGTGAAAAGGCCTTTTCCATTTTAAATGATTTAGCTGACGCTCTTATCCAGAGCATTCATCTTAAGGTAACTAGGTAAGACAACCACATTCGCATTTAAATGTTTATTGACTCTCTTCCTGATACAGTAGGAGTTTATCTTTCTCTGGTTCTCCTCAGATTTTCCCTCCAGAGGATGGTTCGCCCAGTCTGCTCCGTCCAGGAGGGGCAGGGCAGGACAAGCCAGACGAGGCCACCCTGATCCAGGGGGACGTTCCAGCCCAGGACCCCGCTGCTGCCGCCTCCACCACCAAAGTCCCCATCAGCCTGGTGTTGAGGTTGAGGTATGTATCATTTGGTGCAGGGGTCTTCAACCCCTGGTCTATGGACCGATGCTGGTCCATGGCGATGTTTACTGACCAGTTCCTCCGATGCTTCACTGATATGACAGTGATTCAGTCCGGTCCCCAAGTGCTAGTTTTAATTTGTGGTCCTCCAGGGTGTCTGTCCCTGGAACACATTGGAGGGAGGGCCTTAGCTTGTCTGTCCCTGGAACACATTGTTTTTAGAAAAACGGACCTAGTGGATGTTTCCCATGCTTTTTCTATTATATCACGCAGTTATGTCACATACCTTAACGTTCTAATAACCAGTTCTAACTTTCCTCTCCCAGAAACTTGAAGAAAGAACTGAATGACATCCGGTTTGAGTTTATGCCTGGAAGAGGTAGGTGTTTTGTTTTTTTGTGTGTTTTTTTTAACATCACCAGGTTGTATTCTGCTCTTATGTTGAACCAGAGTCAAGAGGGGGACATTGTCTTTTTTTTATTGTACGCTTGTGTCAACAATCCTCTCTCTTGCTTCTGTCTCTCTCGATTCTATTCTAGGTGCTTTATTGGCATGGGAAACATATGTTTACATTGCCAAAGCAAATAAAATAGATAATAAAACCAAAGTTAAATAAACAAAAAATGAACTGTAAACATTACACACTCTCTCTCTCTCTCTCTCTCAGACTCAGCTGATGGAGTTTCTCAGGAGTTAGTTTCAGCAGGACTGGTGGATGGGAAAGACTTAGTGGTCGGTGAGTGAGAAACCTAGGATAAGTCATACAAAGGCCACCATTGTTCAGAGTTTCTGGCTGAAATGATGGCGTTTTCTCAATGACTCCTCAGTAACTCCTGCTTTCATTTCTGGGTTCTTTCCAGTTGCTGCCAATTTGCAGAAGATTGTTGATGATCCTCTCAACAATAAAAATGTCACTTTCAAACTTGTAAGTTTGCTAAACCCTCCATTGTCCTATTGAAATAACTCTATGCCCTGTGCAACAGCCTATAAGGACAGATGCACTGAGAATAAAATGTTTGTTTTTTTCTGTTCTCCTTTTCTCTCAGGCATCTGGCATAGATGAGTCCGAGATCCCTGATGATGTCAAGCTGATGGGTTTCGCTCAGCTCAGCATCAGTTAACTCAAAGGTCTTTCATCAAAGAACAACAAAACAGTATTGTGGAGCAGCGTAGTTCTAATTTCTAAGACGCCACTACTGCCAAGGAGAAGAGCTGCATTTGTCAACCTGTAGGGTTCTTTTCTTTACTGAACTCTGCTGTGTTAGTTAAAATGGACGGGCTATGAGAACGGGACCAGCGCAACAGTAAAACAACAACAAGTTAGAACAGGAAATCACATTATGAAAGAGTTTATAGCAGGACCGATCCACAACGTGTATCTGGGAGGGAGGACGACGTCGCAATCAACGATGTCATCATCGACTTATCATTTTTTTTATTTTTGTTTAATTAATAAACAAACAACAAACCATTTTCTTAGTTAGTGTTGTACAATCCAAAAGCATTATATAATACAATGTAACTGCTGCCAGTTCTGGAAGTGGTAACAACAACATAAATGCCTTTTTATCGACCGTGCCACTGAACCAACTGAGTGTTGTGTGTGTGTGTGTAGAGGCCTCCACTATTGGATGACATACTGTATACTGCCTCTCAAATGGACACCTATTACCTACATCGTGCACTATTTATGGGCTTCGGTCAAAAGTAGTGCACTATGTAGGGAGCCGGGGGGGGGGCATTTGGGACGTGTGCATGGTATATTAGGCAGTGTAAAGGAGCAGGGGGGGGTCTTAGTAAGGATCTATTACAGTGTGGATCTATGTCGTAGAGGGATTGAATGGCTTGAGTTCACTTGTGAATATGATTGATATTAAACTGTAGGGGCCCTTAGTCACACACAGTTTAACCCCCTTATTACACCATGACTAGCCAGTTTTCTCATGGCATTTCTCTTCGTGTATATCATAACATAAGTTGACGTAAGCTGTCTCATATGCTTTCTTGAGTGTATCTGTTGGTTATAACCTCTCATAGGGGTATCATAAGTTGACATTAGCTGTCATAACCTCTCATTGCTGTATCATTAGTTCAGGTTACCCCAGACAGACAGGACAGACAGACCTTGTTGCTCTAACGTGGAAGGGGGTCTGTTCAGGAGGGAGAAATGTTACAGGGCATAGTGAAACGTTCAGATGTAAAAAAAAAAAATGATAGTGTAGAACAGATATGATTGCCTGTCATACAGATTCAGGAGTCGGTGTCTGCTCTATTCATTACATTTATATGTGTAAACCTTCTGGACCATGAATTCAGTGTTTTAATACGTGAAGGTAAAACAATACCTTACTGAGACCTTGATTATTATGGTCTTGGGAGTGACTATGCAACTTTGTCTCTGTAATGTCCAGTACCAGCGGTTCACTAGCCACTGGACCGCTGTTCTCTCGCTAGCTAGCTGCCATCACTATGGCAACTGGACCGCTGTTCTCTCGCTAGCTAGCTGCCATCACTATGGCAACTGGACCGCTGTTCCCTCGCTAGCTAGCTGCCATCACTGGGCCGCTGTTCTCTCGCTAGCTAGCTGCCATCACTATGGCAACTGGACCGCTGTTCCCTCGCTAGCTAGCTGCCATCACTATGGCAACTGGACCGCTGTTCCCTCGCTAGCTAGCTGCCATCACTATGGCAACTGGACCGCTGTTCCCTCGCTAGCTAGCTGCCATCACTATGGCCACTGGACCGCTGTTCTCTCGCTAGCTAGCTGCCATCACTATGGCAACTGGACCGCTGTTCCCTCGCTAGCTAGCTGTCATTATTATGTCTCTTCTATCAATAGCTAGCTATTTGTCATTATGTCTCTTATCAATAGCTAACTATTTGTCATCATTATGTCTCTTATCTCACTAGCTAGCTGTCATCATTAAGGCCACTGGACCTCTGTACTCTCACTAGCTAGCCGTCATCATTATGTCTCTATAGACATTAATGTCCGTTCCGTCATCGTAAATGGACAAAATAATTTGTGTCGTCCAATCCATCCACTCACCTGAAAGTCACAGACTGTAGCCACTCCCACTTTACATTGTATGTTGGTTGGTTGGCAGTGTTGGACAAGCTACTATGAAAATATAGTTTACCAATTACTTCACGCTGGAAGAAGTTGAGCTATACTAAAGTTACCCTTAAGGAAAACACAGCTTAACAAAAGTTACTTAGGAGAAAGTAGTTTACTACAAACTTTATGAAAAATATCTAAATCTGAAATGGCAAACTACAAATTAAACAAAAAGTTTAAGAATTAGGTAGGTCTGATTCTGAAACAGAAAGCATATTCATGCTTACTTAACACATTTAACTTGTTGCAAAAAAAAAACGTAGTGTGTAGTTCCAGTAGTTAGCTACAACGCTACTGAAAACACTACCGAGATTTGAATTTAATTAAACTACCGGCAAGCTACTGCAAAATGTAATTAAATGACTAGATGAACTAAAATTTGAAATGTAGTTCACAACTCCTTAACACGGTTTGGTTGGTGTGTGATGTGCGTTTGCTGGTTCAGGTACTGTTTGTAATGTGGTCTATTTAGCAGATGATGTATTTCAAAAAGGTACGTACATTTTTATAATGGGAACTGATGATGCATGCCACACCATGCACTGTCAGTCACACACCCTCCCAAAGGTATGTTTGTGAGTAGGAGCAAAGCAAAACATTGACTGTTTCTGGAGTACATTTCTAAGACGGAAGAAAGGCTCTTATTGTACATATGATTACGTCAGAAAAATAACTGGTATACTTGATCAGCTCACCCAGTCTATAAGTTAAAATAAACTACAGCGAGTTTTTTGTTTTCCTTTTGTATTGAGTTTTCCCACTGTTGGCCTTCTGTTAGATATTCATCACTAATTCCAAGTTATGTTGCTAATCATGCCACATTTGATTTGCTAAATTGGCACCTTTAAAAAAAATATATATTATTATTAACATAGCTGCGTATTTTATTTCAAAAGGCTTGTGATCTGGCTGACATTCTATGATTTTGTTGTCATGGTGATATTTTAATATGCAATTTGTATTTTTCGAATCACTGAAACCGTTCCAATTTAGAGTTGGTTTCCTGTAGTAAGTCTCACAAACTGGAAGGATGTTCCTCAACAAATGTAAATGTAGGTCTAGCTAACAAACACAACAAAATGACAACTGACACCTTTCCCACGAGTGTGTGATATGCTGCTTTCAGACTGAGCAATAATGTTGAAGAAAGTTAGCCTGGGTGCCAGTTTCTTTGTGCCATCATCCCAAATCCCTGTCACTCATTGTCATGGAAAACAATGCAATTGGCAAGAGAATAAACAGATTTGCGACACCCAGGCTAGAAGAAAGTGTGAGCTGATAGCGAAATGTCTCTTTCCCCTCTGTATTGTGATACCAATTGGAAAGCCACTGTTGTCAGGTAGATATCTGTCACAAGGCAAACTCTTTTGAATGATGAGTATTTATTATAACACTCTCTTGGAAATTAATGAACTTTATGATTTTTTTTTTGTATTTTTTTTAAGTTGGTTTTACTTGAAACCAATGCATATATTTTCAATGTTGTGTATCGTCACAAAACGTGCACGTGATCAAAATCAAGTGTGTTGATTATTTGACGAATGTTATTTGTGTGACCTTTTAGAAATTAAATTCCAAAACTTGATGTCATGAATTAAAAGCCCTTTGCAGAATCAATGTTGTAAATGTGTGTTTAAAAGAATTGCCATCACACACAAACATGAAAAAAAAAAAATATTGTCAACTATTAATTCTCAACTGGTGAATAGGCAAATAAAATCACATTATTTGAATCAAGTCCCAAGAGTTTTTTATTTTATTTTTTAAATATAAATGCATTGCCAAGAACCTGCATAAAACAATGTGACTCTGGGTCAAGGCACAACGGTAGCCTGCGTCCCTCTGTTGCTAACCTAACTTTTCCTACCCTGCACTTTCCTTTGCGCTATAAACACGTGACCGCCCGCTTGACCCCATATATCAACCTCTTTGCGCAAAGGATCCAATTAATTGCCAACATTTCAAACTGTGGCTGAGTTTGTACCAGAATCTCAATCCGTTACACTTTTTTTTCTTCTTTTTCTTGATCATGTGACCTGACCCGAAACCAGTTACATGCTGTAACTGGTTTTCAGTCTGGACACAAGGGCAGGAAGATCTGCTGGCCCTTGCAAGCATAGCCAGATAACAGTTTCAGTTACATTGATGCTACAGAGGTTTTGTAAAGTTTCAGCCAGTAGTTTTGAAAGTAGTCTAGCTAAACCACAATTGTGTAGAATGTCATCCATTTTGTATCATGTGTTACGTCCTGCAATTTGTATAGTATGTTACAAATTTTTAAGTGCTTTCACTATGAAAGGGACGAACACGCAACTTGCATGAACGCAATATTTGAAGCGTTAAATGTAAGGATTTGTGTGTCTTTCTTGACCAGGAGAAGACTCAGATGGTGTACTACGCAGGTCAGGAGGGGAAAGGATCATTTGATGGTATGAGTCAAACTGTTGGAGAGGAGACTTAGTACACTAGTTAACGACTTGTTCCTCAAACAGAATGATACACAATGACAATTATATTTCTAACAAACAAAAAGGAATGAGAAGTGAGATTTGAAACCATAAGATGTTATTATGCTTTCAATTCATTGTTGGTGTTCTTATGTGTTCGTATCTATTTCCCTGTAGGAATGTGGTCATCTTGAACAATGCAAGCAATCTGAAAGTGGTTGAACTCCCACAGTATCATCCAAACTTCAAACTGTGTGGAGGCTTTTGTATAAAAAAAAATGTTTTGTGTGCAAATGTATTAAAAATAATATCACAAAATCACAACTTTGGCAGCGATTATAGCCTCGAGTCTTCTTGGGTATGACACTACATGCTTGGCACACCTGTATTTGGGGAGTTTCTCCCAGTCTTTTCTGCAGAGCCTCAAGTTAGATGGGGAGCGTCGCTGAACCCGATGTTCAAGTCCGGACTCAAGGACATTCGGGTTCAAGTCTGGGCTCTGGCTGTGCCACTCAAGGACATTGAGAGACTTGTTCCTAAGACACTCCTGCATTGTCTTGGCGGTGTGCCTAATGTCATTGTCCTGTTGGAAGGTGAACCTTCTCCCCAGTCTGAGGTCTTCAGCTCTCTGGAGCAGGTTTTCATCAAGGATCTCTCTGTACTTTGCTCTGTTCTTCTTTCCCTCGATCCTTACTAGTCTCCTAGTCCCTGCCGCTGAAGAACTGCCACAGCATGATGCTGCCACCACCATGCTTCACCGTAGCGATTGTGTCAGGTTTCTTCCAGACGTGACACTTGGCATTCAGGACAAAGAGTTCCATCTTGGTTTCATCAGACCAGACAATCTTGTTTCTCATGGTCAGAGTCCTTTAGGTGCCTTTTGGCAAACTCCAAGTGGGCTATCGTGTCTTAATGAGGAGGGGCTTCCATCTGGCCACTTTACCATAAAGGCCTGATTGGTGGAGTGCTGCAGAGATGGTTGTCCTTGTGGAAGGTTCTCCCATCTCCACAGAGGAACTCTGGAGAACTGTTAGAGTGACCACTAGGTTCATGTTCACCTCCCTGACCAACGCCCTTCTCCCCCACTTGCTCAGTTTTGCCGGGCAGCCAGCTCTAGGAAGAGTCTTGGACATTCTAAACTTCTTCCATTTAAGAATGATGGAGGCCACTGTGTTCTTCGGGACCTTCAATGCTACAGAAATATTTCGGTACCATTCCCCAGTTCTGTGCCTCGACACAATCCTGTCTCAGAGCTCTAAGGACAATTCCTTTTGACCTCAAGGCTTGGTTTTTGCTCTGACATGCAATGTCAACTGTGGGAATTTACAGAACCAGTCAAGAATTTGGACAGACCTACTCAATGTTTTTTCTTTATTTTTTTCCCTGTTTTCTACATTGTAGAATAGTTGTGAAGACATCAAAACTATGAAATAACACATGGAATCATGTAGTAACCAAAAAAGTGTTAGACGGGTCTATCTGTGTTCAATACAGGAATGAAAACAAACCAGCGCTACTTTTCATGTCTTGCGCAACTCTTAACAGTGTTACCCAGTTCCTAGTTGGCCTACTTCTTCATTGCACAAAGGAATGACCTCAACCAAATTCCAAAGACTGGTGACATCCAGTGGAAGCGGTAGGAACTGAAAACCAGTTCCTGAACAGACAGAGACGTCCCCAAAAAAAAATCTGAACGGTTAGTCCTCGGGGTTTTGCCTGCTACATAAATTCTGTTATACTCACAGACATTATTTGAACAGTTTTAGAAATGTCAGAGTGTTTTCTATCCAAATATATGAATAATATGCATATCTTATATTCTTGGCATGAGTAGCAGGAAGTTGAAATTGGGCACGCTATTTATCCAAAAGTGAAAATTCTGCCCCCTAGCCCCAAGAGGTACTCCACCAACGAAACTAGATCATCAAATTTTAAAATGTTCAAGAGAGATTTCCAAGACCACGGAGTTAATTAACTAAACTATTTATACCATGACCTGTTCTAATTTTTGGTACTGTCAGAAGCAAAGGAAAATGGGACCGTAATTGATTTTTATTTACTGACCTGACTAAAAAGAACAGAGATAAAATGGCATTTGACCCAATATGGCCTTATAAATCAGTGTATATCCGTGTTTAAGCTTTATGCAAGGTCAATGACGACCAGCCAACAGCGCTGTAGAGATCACAATGATATGTTAGACGTTTTTGAAAATAAACGGTGTGTAGCAGCAGTGTAAATATAAAGGTGGGGGGTTATAAATGCAAATAATCCAGGTTTGATTAATTGTTCAGCAGTCTTATGGTTTGGATGTAAAAGCTGTTAATTAAGGAGCCTTTTGGACCTAGACCTGGTGCTTGGTACCACTTCCTGTGAGGTAGCAGAGAGAACAGTCTATGACTTTGGTGACTGGAGTCTTTGACAATTTCATAGGCGTTCCTCTGACATCGCCTAGTATAGAGGTCCTGGATGGCAGGAAGCTTGACCCCAGTGATGTACAATACCCTCTGTAGTGCCTTGCGGTGGCCGAGCAGTTGCCATACCAGGCTGTGATGCCACCCGTCAGGATGCTCTCGATGGTGCAGCTGTAGAAGATTTTGAGGATCTGAGGACCCATGCCACATCTCTTCAGTCACCTGATGGGGAATAGGTTTTGTCGTGCCCTCTTCACGACTGTCTTGGTGTGCTTGTACCATGTTAGTTTGTTGGTGTTGAGGACGCCAAGGAACTTGAAGCTCTCATCCTGTTCCACTACAGCCACGTCGATGAGAATGGGGGCACGCTCAGTCCTCCTTTTCCTGTAGTCAACAATCATCTCCTTTGTCTTGATCACATTGAGGGAAAGGTTGTTGTCCTTGCAACACACGGTCAGGACTCTGACCTCCTCTCTATAGGCTGTCTCGTCGTTGTCGCAGATCAGGCCTACCATTGTTGTGTCATCAGCAAAACTTAATGATGGTGTTGGAGTCATGCTTGGCTACACAGTCATGAGTGAACAGGGAGTACAGGAGGGGACTGAGCAAGCACTCCTGAGGGACCCCTGTGTTGAGGATCAGCGTGGCGGATGTGTTGCTACCTACCCTTACTACCTGGGAGCGGCCCGCCAGGAAGTCCAGGATCCAGTTGCAGAGGGAGATGTTTAGTCCCAGAGTCCTTAGCTTAGTGATTAGCTTTGAGGGCACTATAGTGTTGAACGCTGAGCTCAGTGGTGATAAGTTAACCTCTTGAAACTCCCCATCCCGGATCCGGGATTGTGACTAAGCCTCAGGCTCATTAGCATAACGCAACGTTAACGATTTCTGAAAATCCCAAATAAAATTAAAATAATGCGTTTGCTCTCAAGCTTAGCCTTTTCTTAACAACACTGTCATCTCAGATTTTCAAAATATGCTTTTGAACCATAGAAATTGACTAATTTGTGTAAGAGTATGCTAAGCTAGCATAGCATTTTGTGTAGCATGTAGCACGCAACATTTTCACAAAAGCCAGATAACCAAATAAATAAAATCATTTACCTTTGAAGAGCTTCTGATGTTTTCAATGAGGAGACTCCCAGCCACATACCAAATGCGCAGTGTTTCCTGAAAGCGTCTGTGTGTAGGAGAAATCGTTCCGTTTTCTACATTGCGCCTGGCTACCGAAACGAACCGAAAATGCAGTCACCTACAACGTGAAACTTTTTCCGGATTAACTACATAATATCGACCAAAACATGGCAAACGTTGTTTGGAATCAATCCTCAAGGTGTTTTTTCACATATCTCTTCATTGACATGCAGTTCTTGGAAGCTTGTTTCTCTCTCTCTGCCCCATGGAAAAATACTGGCAGGTGACTTTTGCGCACCAATTTCGGCGCAGGACACCGGGCGGACACGTGGTAAATGTGGTCTCTTATGGTCAATCTTCCAACGATCTGCCTACAAATACGTCACAATGCTGCAGACACCTTGGGGAAACGACAGAAAGGGCAGACTCATTCCTCTTGCGTTCACAGCCATATAAGGAGATCATGAAAGACAGAGCCTCAAAAATCCTTGTCATTTCCTGGATGCCAAGTCATCTTGGTTTTGCCTGAAGCTCACGTTCTAGGGCACGCACAGAGAAGATATTTGTATTTCTGGACACGTCAGAGTGTTTTCTTTCGAACAGTAGCAATTATATGCATAGTCGAGCATCTTTTTGTGACAAAATATCTTGTTTAAAACGGGAACGTTTTTCTTCCAAAAATGAAATAGCGCCACCATAAGTGTAAGAGGTTAATACCTTAATGTCTCAAATTGGCAAACTTTAAATCATAACAAAGAAATGTCACAACTTCCTGTGGTAAATTGTACAATGATTTATTTGCGTCATTTTGAAACTCCCAAGCGGGATTACAGTGTAACTAAAATATTTTGGGGCACAACATTTAGATATAAAAAAAAGAAGTTGTATAACTAGGGAACGGACAGTGCAGAATGGTTATATGCCTTCTAACTGTTCTTCTTAAAAATCCTGTTTCTACACGTGCTGAATCATGCTTGCTGAATGACTGTGGGATAGTAGAGTTAAACATTAATTTATCTTGCATAAAGGCTTCTCTGACAAAGCACCTTCTTTCTGAAGCTCCTCAAGCAGATAATTTCTTTGATTCTTGAACATGGCTGATTTTGGCGAGATCCTGAGGTCCATTGGAGACTTTGGATTATTCCAGAAGCTCATACTATTGGGACTATGCTTCCCGAATCTTGTCCTGCCTTTCCACCTGGCCAGTTCGATTTTCATCCAGTCAGACCCTGAGCGCCACTGTAACACTGACTGGATACTTAGAGCTGGATCCAATCTGAGCAGTGAGGAACAGCTGAATCTGACCGTGCCCCGGCAGGAGGATGGAACCTTCAGTAGGTGCCTGATGTTTACCCCTGTAGACTGGGACATTGATATCATCAGGGAGCATGGACTCAATCAGACCACTGACTGCCAGAATGGATGGGTGTACAACAATAGAGTGTATGAAGCCACCATAGTCACTGATGTAAGTAGGAATAGATGAGTGTTTTTTTACTAAACATAAGACTATATATTGTCATGTCATTAATGAGCTTGTATGTTATCTGATTTTATTTTGTTGCAGTTTGATCTTGTCTGTGGCAAAGCTAACGTTGTCGGACTTGCACAAACTGTGTTCATGGCTGGCATTCTTCTTGGTTCACTCTTGTTTGGACCTTTTGCTGAATCGTAAGCACACTGGAAGTTGTGAATTACATGTCCTATACTTCTTGGTTTCTTTCTTTCTCTTTGTAAAAAAAACACCACAAAACATAAACAAGTAAATCAAGAGGAACATTCATCAAACCTTCAAAAGGAGGTTTCAAACAGTTTTAACCAACACAGTTTTCTCACCTTTTCTCTTCCAGATTTGGTCGCCAACGAGCAACTCAGATACCCATGGTTATTATGTTCATTTTTACTGTAACGACAGGCTTGTCTCCAAACTTTCATTTGTATATGGCATCCCAGTTTTTAGTAGGGATCGCATATGGTGGATTTCGAATCAACTGCATTGTATTAGGTAAAGTGCTGTCCATTTCAAATAGACTATACTCTATAATAAAATGTAAAAAAGAACATGAGATAACAGAACTCAGTCAATGATTTGTCAGTCAGCCGGTCATATTAAGTTGTTTAACATTACTACATGTTCCTTCCATACAGCAACTGAATGGGTCGGAGTGACAAAACGTTCTTATGCCTCTTGTTTGAGTCAGACGTTCGATGGAGTTGGCCAGTGCATCCTTGCTGGGATGATCTTCTTCAACCGAGACTGGAGACTTGCCCAGTTTGTCATGGCTGTACCAATAGCAGTGGTCGCAGTGTACATATGGTGTGTCCACGTGTCGTCTTGGACCAATATTAAAACTGTTGAAACTGATGAAGACCTTAGGGGCATTACAAAGCCAATCGGAAGCACCACAAATTGACACAATTCTTGCGAGCATTAGAGCACCCAAACTGAATATTAATGATTGTCAGTATTAATTATAATTGTAAAATTGTCTGCCTGTTCTGTGTTTCCAGGTTTATTCCTGAATCAGCCAGGTGGTTATTGGATCAGGGGAAAACAGAGGAAGCTAAGATGTTGATACTCAGGGTAGCAGCCATCAACAAACGCACAGTTCCAGATACCATTCTAGAGAAGGTAATGTGCTTTAGGAATTTGTTTAAAGGCCAGGGAGCTGGCCAGCCATTGTTTGCCAGTGCTGTGAAAAGATAGTGTAAAATCCTGAATTTGAAGAATTTATCTGCACGTGTTAGCTGGCTAGCTAGCCAGACAGTTTTAGAGGAAATAAAACAAACATACAATTTAGTTGCCAATATGCTGCCATTCGGACAATGCAATGAATCCACAGCCAACAAGTACTGATAATTGATCATATAATAGCACTCAGAACCTTCCAAGAAAACAAAAGTGTAGACATTTATGGTCTGTTTATATACAGTGGGGCAAAAACGTTTTTAGTCAGCCACCAGTTGTGCAAGTTCTCCCACTTAAAAAGATGAGAGAGGCCTGTAATTTTCATCATAGGTACACTTCGACTATGACAGACAAAATGAAGAAAAATTGTAGGATTTTTAATGAATTTATTTGCAAATTATGGTGGAAAAATATTTTTTTTCTCATTTTGTCTGTCACAGTTGAACATTTAGCATTAGCATTCAGAAATCAGTGGTGGTAGTCAAAGTCGTTTTAAACTGTAATGCAGTTGTTTGGTAATGATGACATGAACGTGTTGGGGTTGACATGCGTACAAGAAACAATAGTCTAAATGTAGGCACATTTTGCTGGTGGTCAATGAGGCAACTCGGGATGACAATTCCATTGTTTTGCTCAAGTTTGATTGACCTCTTAAGCTCATCTATGACTTCTGTTTTCAACCCATTCTGGAACTTTGAAGGTTTATGACATAGGCCCTCTACTAATTTAATAGGAACTCTATGGCAAAGTGTGACACTTGAATCTTTGGAAGCAGAGATTCAAGTGTCTATACTTATTCATTTCTGTAAAAGATAACTCTATTCCAGATAGCTGAGAAGAAAGTTGTTCAGAGGGGAGGCATACTCATTCTAATCAGATCTCCTGTACTTACGAAATACTTCTTAACTATTACTCTTGCATGGTAAGTTCTTTAATAACTGTCAATAACTTAATATCTCATATTGGTCAACTTTCAGCCCATACTAAGTCTCATCATGACAAACAAATGTGATGTCTGTTTTTGTGTGTCTCTCTGAAATCCCAGGTTCTCGTTAAACCTCTCCTACTGCTGTCTGTCCTTGAACGTTGGAAACTTTGGCCTCGACATCTTCTTGACACAGCTCATGTTCGGACTCACAGAGATACCAGGTCATATACTCTGCATCTTTATACTGGAATATTTGGGGAGGAAGATATCCTTAATGTCCACCCTTCTGACTGGCGGATTCACATGCTTCCTAATCCTGGCTGTTCCACAAGGTAAATAAAGTTCAAACAGGAATAGATTGACATTGTTTTATCATTTAGTAGATGCTCTTATCCCGAGGGAGTTGCAATTCCCTCATCATAGTAATTATCAGAAAAGATAAGTATTTTTATTTGTATTTTAACTCATTAGGAAATTGGGGCACCACGGGAAAGTTTAACCTCTTGGAACTCTAGGGGCAGTATTTCATTTTTGGATAAAAAGACGTGCCCGTTTTAAGCGCAATATTCTGTCACAAAAAGATGCTCGACTATGCATAGAATTGATAGCTTTGGAAAGAAAACACTCTGACGTTTCCAGAACTGCAAAGATATTGTCTGCGAGTGCCCCAGAACAGAAGCTACAGGCAAAACCAAGATGAAACTGCAACCAGGAAATGAGCAGGATTTTTGAGGCTCTGTTTTTCATTGTCTCCTTATATGGCTGTGAATGCGACAGGAATGAGCCTGCCCTATCTATCGTTTCCCCAAGGTGTCTGCAGCATTGTGACGTATTTGTAGGCATATCATTGGAAGATTGACCATAAGAGACTACATTTGCCAGGTGCCCGCCCGGTGTCCTCCGTCGAAATTGGTGCATCATCTTCAGCTGCTGGTATTTTTCCATGGGATTCTGAGACGAAAGCAGGCTTCCACGAACGGCATATCAATGAAGAGATATGTGAAAATACACCTTGAGGATTGATTCTAAACAACGTTTGCCATGTTTCGGTCGATATTATGGAGTTAATTTGGAAAAAGTTTGACGTTTTGGTGACTGAATTTTTGGTTCGTTTCGGTAGCCAAATGTGATGTACAAAACGGAGCGATTTCTCCTACACAAAGAATCTTTCAGGAAAAACTGAACATTTGCTATGTAACTGAGTCTCCTCATTGAAAACATCCGAAGTTCTTCAAAGGTAAATGATTTTATTTGATTGGTTTTCTGGTTTTTGTGAAAATGTTGCGTGCTAAATGATACGCTAAATGCTACGCTAGCTATCAATACTCTTACACAAATGCTTGATTTGCTATGGTTCAAAAGCATATTTTGAAAATCTGAGATGACAGTGTTGTTAAGAAAAGGCTAAGCTTGAGAGCAGGCATATATATTTCATTTCATTTGCGATTTTCAGAAATCGTTAACGTTGCGTTATGGTAATGAGCCTGAGGCTGTATTCACGATACCGGATCCGGGATGGGTAGTATCAAGAGGTTAACGAGTTATTATCTCTCGACTTAAACTCTTAAGATATTCAGATATCTCTGACATCAATAACAGTCACTTATTAATCATTATTACCTCATCAGTCTCATTCTGAACAGTCACTTATGAATTATTATTACCCCATATCAGTCTCGTTCTGAACAGTCAATTATTAATCATTATTACCTCATCAGTCTCATTCTGAACGTCGCAAGAACCCTAGCCCTTATTGATGAAACATAATTATTTATTTACTAACTAACTAACTAACTAAATAATAACACAGAATACACATACATGAGATAAAAGTCCCTAGTGGACTGACACGATATAACGGCTTGTTACACAATGGAAAGGGGGTGGGGAAAGAAAGAGAGGGAGAGACAAGGAGAGTCAACTTATCATATATACATTTGAAACCTACGCTCACAGTAACCATAATACTTAGCACCCTAACCACCGCTCATTCGGATTAGAAATGTAATATATATTTACACGTAGCTGTCTTTCTCTGTCGTCTCTATTGAAACCAATCGATCCATCTACGGATAGTGGCTCGATGTAAGGCTCTGGTTGTACACCAGAGATCACAATGTCCTCATTAGTTGTAGATTTTCTCTGGTCTTCAAGTGTTTGTTCGGTAAATTCTTCAGAAGTACCAACGGTTGTGTCAGAGGGATTCTTCTTTCCCACATCGTGTCTTTTGGACACTTTTCACATGCACAGCTGCAGACTGTGAATGTTTCTGGTCTCCTCGATGAGGTTATCTTCTTCTGTAAAGATTTAGAGCGAGTTTCACCATTTCAAACCTATGGACTACCGTCCCATGTTTCTGGTCTGTAGAGTTTAAATCATTTTGTAACATTCAGCTCACGCTGTACGTCAGGCTGGTCTGTAGAGTTCAAAACCATTTTCAGCCATGTAGCCACCACTCCACGCTGTATGGTCTCAGTACAACGTTTCTAGTCATTTCAAGGTGTGGACCACGGCCTCACATCTTTTAGGTCTATATGTTATTTCTTACAGAGTCCTTTTAAGCACTCTGACCAAAGGGGGCATTCCATCATGCTGACACGAACTCTGAGCTCACTTGGGCGTGGCTACTGACCGGGCACAAGGTTATATGAAAAACAATGATCTAATTTAGAAGGCTAAAATCACATTGCTATCTTCACAAAAGTATTCTCATATTTAATCATGTATTTTATACCACATTTAGATGTAAACTTGATACAAAGGACACATACACTTTCCGAGTTCCAGTTAAGTTGTCATACCATTCTTAATGACATCACAAAATAATAATCCATATGACAGGATTATTCTTTAGATACCCTCAGACCATTCTTAATATTCTTACCTCATGAATATTGTTCCAAAGTTCATTCTTTGGCCATTAGAGTTTTTGATAGCGAAGATCTTCTGTAAACAAAGGAATTTATATTCCAATACTGCAGGGCAAGAAAGAGAAAGTTTCTGTTAACTATTTATGACATGCTGTTAAGTCATTAAACCGGAGTCTGGCTATCTGTCAGCCATGTGCCAAGTTGATCTAGCACTTTTAATCCTAATCAAGGAGAGAGTCATGACACTACATTGTAGAATAATAGTGAAGATATCAAAACTGTGAAATAACACATATGGAATCAAGTAGTAACCAAAACAATTGTTAAACAAATCAAAATACATTTTTGATTTTAGATTCTACACAGTAGCCACCTTTTACCTTTTAGATTTGCACACTCCATGTGACACTACAGTTGATGACCTCATGAAGCTCGTTGAGAGAATGCAAAGCTGTTATCAGGGTAAAGGGTGGCTACTTTAAAGATTCTCAAATATAAAATATATTTTCATTAGTGTAACACTTTTTACTACATGATTCCATAGGCAGTGGACTGATCATACAGAGATGAGAAAACAACATGTTGATGTGCAGTATGTTAACTCGATTTTAGACAACGCCGTTGCTATTACTGCTCTTGCTGCTGCTGGGAGGTTTTTCATGAACAATGCTGCATCCATATGCAACGTCTATGTTCAGGAGCTGTTTCCCACCTCTGTTAGGTAAGATCTATATATTTCTATATACATGTACATGTATACAGACCCCTTCACTTTTTTGTGAAGGGGTCAGCATTACTCTAAACTTGATTTTTTATTTGTGTGTGTGTGTGTGTGTGTGTGTGTGTGTGTGTGTGTGTGTGTGTGTGTGTGTGTGTGTGTGTGTGTGTGTGTGTGTGTGTGTGTGTGTGTGTGTGTGTGTGTGTGTGTGTGTGTGTGTGTGTGTGTGTGTGTGAATAAATATATTTATCTTTTATATACATGTACATATAAGGCCCATGAATATATCTTATTTTACATGGTTTAATAACCCTTAATGTATCACATCCTTTGCTCCTTCATTAATTCAGACAAACGGCCATAGGCTTGGGCTCAATAGTGATCAGAATTGCTGGAATACTGTCACCAATGCTCAATATATTGGCCACATACCATTGGTCTATCCCCACGATCGTGTTCAGCAGCCTGTCATTGGTTGGTGGGGCTCTGGTCTTTCTGCTTCCTGAGACCAGGAGGACAGAACTACCTGACTCTACAGATGAGGCCGAGGGGAAGAGGTAGGTGGTACCAGAGGATATGTGAGGAAAGATGCACATACATAAGACTTGGCTGATCCTTTTTTGCATTTGTAGGAATATTGTGGAACTATAAGAGGGCATTCGTTCATATATGAGGCAGATGGAGAATCTAAATAAGTTACAAAGAAGTTGTTTAAGGATGTATAACTTTTTGTTGTCTTTTGAAGCTTGGTGTCATTGATATCTCCTTTTTCCTGTAGAAATGTGACTATCGCCATGAAGATAGACAAAGGCTTCAAAGTGGATGATTACGACTCTGAACAATCTACCAAACTATAAAGTCATGTTTATGTAAGTCTTTTTTCTGGGTAAATTTATTTTCAAGGCTTAGTTAGTAAGACAGTTGGCTGGTGCATGGTTGTTGTAACACCAAGGTTTTGAATTTGATTCCTGGATGGGCCACATAACTTGCTGTCTTTAACTTTGGCTTATAGAATTTAAAAAATGACTTTACTCTTTTTGTAACTCTTTTCACTAGCTAAATGGATCAGAAACCTACGATAAAGGTGTCTACTAAATGAACCTATTATTAATATTATTATTATATTTGAATTTAAATATATTGGCAATGTATCAAGGAATCTAATGATATATGCACCGTTACTTAAATTTGTATAAATAAAATGGATTATCACCCAATGAATCTGTAAATATTGTTGTGAAACCACCGAGCCAGCCTATTGCTAACTCTTGAGTCGCAGTGTCCAGGGGTCCGACAGGTCTGGCTAAATAATCTGTATCCTGATTGACTTCTTGGTCAGTCAGCCCAAGTAGTTTAGTTATGTTCACAATGGTTGGTGACTTATATAAACATATTAAAAAATAAACAATTTCGAGGTGGGGGGGGGGGGACAAAAGGAAGGAAAAACGAAGTCACTGATTGCCCAGAGCTGATCAACTTATCAAGCGTTGATATTTCAGTCAGCTGTGTAGTGCCATGGTAAAAAAAATCAAAATGTCAACCCCTTTTGGTCCCCAGGACCAGGATTGAGAAACACTACACTAATCTACCCATTTATTATTGAACAAAATTGTTTCAGATAACTTTTTATTTGCTACATGAAATTGCCGTACTGTCTACTTGTCGGGTTGCCAAGATGGTTTACAATAAATAACTTTGCCATCTCAATTTGTTACAATGAGCGAAGGGGGGGGGCGCAAGAGCGGACTCAGAAGAGGAAGCCGGGATGAATGCACAAAAAGGTTTATTGATCACAGAGAAAATGGGAGGCAGAACCAGGGTAGCTCAGATGAGTTGCAAAACCAGGAGTGTAGAGTGAGATTTGAGTTGGCTGAGTAGATAGGGGAACAGGCCCTGAGGGGAATCCAAGGTAATGGTGGTGATATCCAGAGGAAGGTGGTTGGTGGTGAGATGTGGAACAGGAGACAGGAACCAAAGACAGAGCGGTAACTGCAAGCAGAGGACAAAAATGATGTAAGCAAAGAAGAGCAACAGGATCTTGAGAATAGACAAAAGGTTAGAGTGATAACTGACTGAGCAGAGATTACGATCTGGCAGAGTGGAGGTGGCAGGGATGAGTAAATGTAGAGGTCTTGATTTATGGGACGATTTGCAGCTGGTAGGGATCTGCTCAGACTCCGGCACACCTGTCTCCAACCACACAATCAGAGAGAGAGGGCGTACACAGGGGGATAAATTGAAGTTTATGAAGACATCGGATGAACACCATAGTGCGTAGTAGGGTCTCTGAACCTCCTCTCAGTCTTCAGCAAGCAATGGCAGAGTGAGGAGTTCTCTCAGAAACCTCTGCCCTGCACACCAACAACTGGGCCACAACCAATGGACCTTTCTCTTACAGCCCTGGACACTCACAACAGATGCAAGTTCTGGTGTCACTGATTTATGAAAGTGGACTCTGGACAGACACCTTTTGTCTCGTTGTACCATACGCTTGTTCAGGGATTCACATTTCAATTCTCAAAGACACTTGTCCATCTGGCAGATCAGACACAGTTTCTTACTTGCCCGAAGATGATGGTCTCTCGCCCAGAACATTCAATTGGCTGTTTACATTCTCAAATGACAAAAGTGTAATAGTTGTTCACTCCAACATAGTTCCCTTATCCCGGTGGAACCAGATTGATTGGTGTTCACGCAGCTATCAGGTTGGTTTTACCAGGCTATAAATTCTTCAGGTGGATAAAAATCCAAAATAAGTTTTACTGGAATTGGTTGGAGTTGAACGTTTTTTGATAAAAGTCAGGTCTTAAAAGTAAAATGCTGATAGCTAATAGGATATGACACCAGTATCTAAGTCACAGATTTGGACTATAAAAAGGATTTTCCTTAGCAAATGAAGGATTATCTCACTCTTGTAAATTTGAAGTTAGTTAAATTCACAGGAGGCTGCTGAAGGGAGAACGGCTCATAATAATGGCCATACTGGAGCAAATGGAATGGCATCAAACACTTGCAAACCACATGTTTGATGTATTTGATACCATTCCACTGATTCCACTCCAGTCATTACCACGAGCCTGTCCTCCCAAATTAAGGTCCCACCAACCTCCTGTGGTAAATTGTATAATGTTGATTTGCTTGCGTCGTTTTGAAACTCCCAAGCGGATTTATAGTGAAACTAAATTATTTTGGGGCACAACATTTAGATATATATATAAAAAATGTTGTATAACTAGGGAACGGGCAGTGCAGAATGGTTATATTCCTTCTAACTGTTCTTCTTTAAAAATCCTGTTTCTACACGTGCTGAATCATGCTTGCTGAATGACTGTGGTATAGTAGAGTTAAACATTAACTTATCTTGCATAAATGCTTCTCTGACAAAGCACCTTCTTTCTGAAGCTCCTCAAGCAGAGAATTGCTTTGATTCTTGAACATGGCTGATTTTGGCGAGATCCTGAGGTCCATTGGAGACTTTGGATTATTCCAGAAGCTCATACTATTGGGACTATGCTTCCCGAATCTTATTTTGCCTTTCCACCTGGCCAGTTTGATTTTCATCCAGTCAGACCCTGAGCGCCACTGTAACACTGACTGGATACTTAGAGCTGGATCCAATCTGAGCAGTGAGGAACAGCTGAATCTGACCGTGCCCCGGCAGGAGGATGGAACCTTCAGTAGGTGCCTGATGTTTACCCCTGTAGACTGGGACATTGACATAATCAGGGAGCATGGACTCAATCAGACCACTGACTGCCAGAATGGATGGGTGTACAACAATATAGTGTATGAAGCCACCATAGTCACTGATGTAAGTAGGAATAGATGAGTGTTTTTTACTAAACATAAGACTATATATTGTCATGTCATTAATGAGCTTGTATGTTATCAGATTTCATTTTGTTGCAGTTTGATCTTGTCTGTGGCAAAGCTAACGTTGTCGGACTTGCACAAACTGTGTTCATGGCTGCCATTCTTCTTGGTTCACTCTTGTTTGGACCTTTTGCTGAATCGTAAGCACACTGGAAGTTGTGAATAACATATCCTATACTTCTTGGTTTCTTTCTTTCTCTTTGTAAAAAAAACACCACAAAACATAAACAAGTAAATCAAGAGGAACATTCATCAAACCTTCAAAAGGAGGTTTCAAACAGTTTTAACCAATACAGTTTTCTCACCTTTTCTCTTCCAGATTTGGTCGCCAACGAGCAACTCAGATACCCATGGTTATTATGTTCATTTTTACTGTAACGACAGGCTTGTCTCCAAACTTTTATTTGTATATGGCATCCCAGTTTTTAGTAGGCATCGCATATGGTGGATTTCGAATCAACTGCATTGTATTAGGAACATGAGATAACAGAACTCAGTCAATGATTTGTCAGTCAGCCGGTCATATTAAGTAAAGTGCTGTCCATTTCAAATAGACTATACTCTATAATAAAATGTAAAAAAGAACATGAGATAACAGAACTCAGTCAATGATTTGTCAGTCAGCCGGTCATATTAAGTTGTTTAACATTACTACATGTTCCTTCCATACAGCAACTGAATGGGTCGGAGTGACAAAACGTTCTTATGCGTCTTGTTTGAGTCAGACGTTCGGTGCAGTTGGCCAGTGCATCCTTGCTGGGATGATCTTCTTCATCCGAGACTGGAGACTTGCCCAGTTTGTCATGGCTGTACCAATAGCAGTGGTCGCAGTGTACATATGGTGTGTCCACGTGTCGTCTTGGACCAATATTAAAACTATTGAAACTGATGAAGACCTTAGGGGCATTACAAAGCCAATCGGAAGCACCACAAATTGACACAATTCTTGCGAGCATTACAGCACCCAAACTGAATATTAATGATTATCAGTATTAATTATAATTGTAAAATTGCCTGCCTGTTCTGATGTTAAGCCAGCAAACATTATTTTGTTTCCAGGTTTATTCCTGAATCAGCCAGGTGGTTATTGGATCAGGGGAAAACAGAGGAAGCTAGACAGTTTTAGTTTCCAGGATATCACATGCGTGCCTTACGTGCATGTAGAAGTTGGCATCCAGGAAGTGACAAGGATTTTGAGCATAGCTCTGTCTTTCAAAGATCTCCTTAAACTGTAATGCAGTTGTTTGGTAATGATGACATGAACGTGTCTGGGGTTTCATGTCGTTTTATTCCTGAATCAGCCAGGTGGTTATTGGATCAGGGTAGGGCCTGATCAGAAAACAGAGGAAGCTAACGTGAGAAGTTGATGGCACAGGCAGGGAGCCTCAGGGTAGGTAAATGATTTTATTTATTTGGAACGGGCAGCCACCAACAAATGGAGTGTCAACCGTGATGCAGACAGTTCCAGATACCATTCTAGATGAAGGTAATGTGCTTTAGGAATTTGTTTAAAGGCCTGTCAGGGAGGATGCCCAACTCGGATGGAGAGGAGGATCTGATGGTTCCAGCCAGAGGAGATTGTTTGCCAGTGCTGTGAAAAGATAGTGTAAAATACTGAATTTGAAGAATTTATCTGCACGTGTTAGCTGGCTAGCTAGCCAGACAGTTTTAGAGGAAATAAAACAAACATACAATTTAGCTGCCAATATGCCAACATTCCATTCGGACAATGCAGTGAATCCACAGCCAACAAGTACTGATAATTGATCATATAATAGCACTCAGAACCTTCCAAGAAAACAAAAATTTAGACATTTATGGTCTGTTTTATATATGTATTTTTAGAGGCTATTTTTTTGACTTACAGACAATTGGCATAAAACTTGTATAAACTGTGTTTGTAATTATATGGCAATATTTTAGGTTGACAATAGATTAGGTTTAGAACAATTTCTGATATCAGAAATCAGTGGTGGTAGTCAAAGTCATGCCTTACTTGGTGGCTTTCACAAGCTGCTAACATGTAGAAGTTGTCCCTTTTCAGGTTTAGAAGAAGTGACCGCTAAATGCTAACTCCCAGAGGAGGAAAATGTCTCCGGAGAGGAGGAGTGAAAGGATGCCAGGTCATAAGCTGGTTAGCATGGGCTAGCCATCCAGAGATAATCAGGATGGAAAGGGAAGAGAGGAGGGTGGGAGGCAGAATAGTCAGAAAGAGATGATAGGATGGAAGAGGAGAGGAGCGTTTTAAAGTAGGGGCTGTAATGCAGTTGTTTGGTAATCTAGATGACATGATTGCCTGCCTGTTGGGGTTGAGGTCATGTGTACAGGTTAGAAACAATAGTCTAAATGTAGGCACATTTGTGCTGGGGCTGGTCAATGGATGCAACCACTTGGGAGAGATGAGGATCGGGATGACAATTCCATTGTTTTGCTCAAGTTTGATTGACCTCTTAAGCTCATCTATGACTGCTGTTTTCAACCCATTCTGGAACAAGTTGAAGATTTATGACATTGGCCCTCTAGTAATTTAATAGGATCTCTATTCTGGAACAAAGTGTGACACTTGAATCTTTGGAAGCAGAGATTCAAGTGTCCTGTCTATAATTATTCATTTCTGTAAAAGATAACTCTATTCCAGATAGCTGAGAAGAAAGTTGTTCAGAAGGGAGGCATACTCATTCTCATCAGATCTCCTGTACTTAGGAAATACTTCTTAACTATTACTCTTGCATGGTAAGTTCTTTAATAACTCTCAATAACTTAATATCTCATATTGGTCAACTTTCAGCCCATAATAAATCTCATCATGACAAACAAATGTGATGTCTGTTTTTGTGTGTCTCTCTGAAATCCCAGGTTCTCGTTAAACCTCTCCTACTACTGTCTGTCCTTTAACGTTGGAAACTTTGGCCTGGACATCTTCTTGACACAGCTCATGTTCGGACTCACAGAGATACCAGGTCATATACTCTGCATCTTTATACTGGAATATTTGGGGAGGAAGATATCCTTAATGTCAACCCTTCTGACTGGCGGATTCACATGCTTCCTAATCCTGGCTGTTCCACAAGGTAAAGTTTCAACTGGAATAGATTTATATGTTTTTGTCATTTAGTAGATACTCTTATCCCGAGCGAGTTGCAATTCCCTCATCATAGTATTTATCAGAAAAGTCAGTGCTTGAGGGAAAAGAGAAGTATTTTTCATTGTATTTTTAACTTATTGGTGACAGGGGGGCAGTATTGAGTTGCTTGGATGAATAAGGTGCACAGAGTAAACTGCCTGCTACTCTGTTCCAGATGCTAATATATGCATATTATTAGTAGTTTTGGATAGAAAAAACTCTGAAGTTTCTAAAACTGTTTGAATGATGTCTGTGAGTATAACATAACTCATATGACAGGCGAAAACCTTTCAATTTATCCAACCAGGAATTGGGAAACCTGAGGTTTGTAGTTTTTCAATTCTTTGCTATTCCAATATACAGTGTAAATGGGGTCATATTGCACTTCCTACGGCTGCCACTAGATGTCAAAAGTCTTTAGAACTTTGTTTGAGGCTTCTACTGTGAGGTTGGGGTGAATGAGAGGGGATTGAGCCAGGTGTCTGGCAGAGTGCCACAGACAGGTGAAGCGCGGTCATGAGAGAGTTAGCTCTCGTTCCATTGCTTTTCTACAGACATAGGAATTCTCCAGATGGAACATTATTGAAAATGTATGATAACAACATCATAAAGATTGATTCTATACTTAGTTTGACAAGTTTCTACGGGCTGTAAATGAACTTTTTGATCTTTTCGTCCGGCGTTTGGCTGGACCTGAACGCGCGTTTCGATTTGTTTACCAAATGTTTACCAATTGGACATAAGTTATGAACTTTATCGAACAAATCATATTTATTCTGGAACTGGGATTCCTGGGAGTGCATTCTGATGAAGATCATCAAAGGTAAGTCAATATTTATAGTGTTCTTTCTAACTAATGTTGACTCCAAGATGGTGGAGTTGACTTTGGCTGTTTTTGGGTACTGAGCGCCGTTCTCAGATTATGCTTTTTCCGTAAAGTTTTTTTAAAATCTGACACAGCGATTGCATAGAGGATAAGTCTATCTTTAATTATGTGAATAACACTTGCATCTTTTATCAATGTTTATTATGAGTATATCTGGGAAAATCACCAGATGTTTTGGAATCCAAGCATTACTGCACGTAAATCGCCAATGTAAACTGGGATTTTTGGATAAAAATATGCACATTATCAAACAAAACATACATGTGTTGTGTAACATGATGTCCTATGAGTATCATCTGATAAAGATCATCAAAGGTTAGTGATTAATTTCATCTATATTTCTGCTTTTTGTGACTGGTATCTTTGGCTGGAAAAACGGCTGTGTGTTTTTTGACTTGGCTATGAGCTAACATACCTTAAGGGAACATTTTGACATTTGCTGTATGGTTAGTGAGAAAGTCCATAATGCAAATGTACGGTCCCTTACTAGACGTCCGAAAACATTTGTAAAATTTGCGGACGGCGTCGGGCCGAGCGGCAGGGCCGGACCTACCGGGAAGTCATCAAATGAACTTTGTCGGACATTCGGTTTTGGTTTTATAAAATAATCAAATTTTGGTCATTTTTCCGCTGTCCCGGAAAATCCCACCAGAGGGCATAAGCAATCATATTGCAATTGGACAAAACATCACAAATCACGACAGGGCCTTATCACGAAAACGGAAAATATTTCGAATCTGAAACTTGGTGAGCGTTGTTTTGGCATAATGGGCAGTTGGCCCCGAACAAGATGGCGTCTAGGCCTCAACGGTTTTTGAGTTATGGCCATTTCTCTGGGATTAAAGGTCCAAAATGAAAATAGAGAAATTATTTTTCCACTTCACGTCAAAGTCAAGGAGCCTCCGGTGTCAATGAAAGAAGAACCAGCCATTTATCTATCGTCATTTAAAAGAAATTGTACAATGACAGATTGGTGATGTTCAAAGATAGGTGGGTTTTTTTTCAACAGTTCCAGATCCAGTTGCAGGGTGTTCATACGAATATTTTTAAAGTGTGCTGCGGAGATCTGCGAGATTTCTGTGATTTTCTATGATTTTCTGAAATAACACACACTCACTAAACCCTCCGTAAATAACTCAGTTCTTAGACTGACTTCAAGACTTAAAACGCAGGATTCTGTAAATGCATACCCCAATCAGGATATGAGTTTATTTATAGCTTCCTGTGCCTTTAATTGGGTCACGCTGTCTGTTTTGAAGGGTTAAAAAAGTCACATCTTTCCAAAACTTCATATGTGTGACTAGGTAACCCTCCTAAACTGTAAATCAGTGATTTCTCCCAGCAGATATCAAAGAAAAGCTCTCACAGACACACACAGCAAGGATGGAGTGAAAAGGTGTGGTGCTTAAAGACACAGAGAGCAGGCAGTGGCATAAACATGATCTCTAGGCCGTGCCGAGTTCAACGAGATATCCCGCTTGACCGTAGCTCGCTCGGTCTGAGCGCAGCGACCATGAGAAAAGTAGGCCCAAAATGAAGCCTGCCCCACAACATCATTTGCTTTTGGGTGACAGCGGCGGAACCGTTAGGTTTAGAAGGACAATTCAACCATAGGAATGTTCCTAAGATCCTCCTGATCTGTGCAAGCCTAACCTTGACCGTGTGGCATTAACCCTTAATGTTTAAAATAAGGTGTTTACTTCAAAGAGTTTGCATTGACTTCTCTCACCATAGGAATACATTGCCTGCACCCTTAAATTCAACCTGAAGCCTATATGGGTTATGAATGCCGTATGAACCTGTCTTTGGTACCAGTCCATCAGGCCACTATGAGGTCTACCTGTGTTGATTCTAAGCTTCCTGGACCAACCGGAAGTGGTTAAAATCACCCTAAAAGTGTATATCCATTCTCTGCCTGCAGTTTGATAGACATAGTGCATTCAACCCTGTGTAAATCAGTCAGTTCTTAACGTAAGGACTTAACACTCAGGATTCTGTAAAAGCATACCCCAATGAGGATATGTGTTGACTTATAGCTTCCTGTGCCAACCGGAAGTGCCATAGTTAAAAAAGTCAGATCTGTCCAAAATTTCATATGTGTGATTAGGCAGCCCCCATGAACTGTAAATCAGTCATTTTTCCGATAAAATTTCAAAGCAAAACTAAATCACACACACACACAGCTTGGAAGGAGGGACCCATTGGGGTGCGTAGAGACATACACTGCCTGCATTAGTTAACTTTGTTGGAACTTTTAAAGAACCGTCAGACCTAGAGTTCCCAAACTTTAGAATCCTGTTCCTGACCTCAGGTCGATAGTGCGTGGTGAGTTACGTGCGCTCTAGAAGGTTCTCGGACCGAGAAACAGCCTCGTACATTTGCAATGACTTCAATTCAATTAATTTTGTACATCACGAAAATGACGACATTTAGAAATGTCCCAGAGTCGCAAGACTAGGTGCATTGCGACCGTCTCGGCCCATATAGACAGACCCCAACGTTTCTGTCCGATAGCCCATTCAAGGACCCCGTAGCAAGTCATGGAAAAAAGTGGATTTACAGCACCAATTAGGGTTTTGCTCGGACACCAAATGACCTATCTAGCCGAAACTTGGGATTCGGGGTTGCCTCAGCTAGGCCTACACATAACATAAGAAATGGACCTGCAGCTAAAACGTAACTACGTGTTTTATGTTTTTTTAATGGTTTGAACCGAAGGCGTTGTGAATTTTGGGCCAGCTCTGAAGTATGTGATAGTTGGCTACTAAACGATTTGGAAAAAGTGGGTTTGGTGTCAGTTTGTATCAGTTTGGTGTCAGAATGATATCTAATTGACTGATGGACGGTGACTTGCTGGTGACTCTTGTCCATTTGCAATATGTTTAAACAGTGAGGTACCATCATCAAAGTGACATTCTGAAATCAACCCTAACGAGCGATTGAGATGAACCAGAATCAATACCCAGCCATCCCGAGTTCATCGGGCCAGTCAATTTCGCATTCCAGCAGGATTTTTATAGCATGACAAATTCGTGATGGTAAATGCCCATTGAACCATATTGCAAATCTACAGTGACTTATCAAAAGTGAGAAAACATAAACAAATGGACATAATGAAATCAACACAACGAGACCCACTATCAATGAACGGCCATCCTGTGTTCATCAGGCCAGTTAATTTTGCATTTCTGCATGATTTTTGAGCATGCCAAATTCGTGATGGTAAATTCCCATTGAAACATATTGCAAATGCACGTGCACTTGCAATATGATTCTATAGTGAAAAAACATCACCAAATGGACATGATGAAATCAACACAACGAGTGATGGAAAGGAACAACTATCACTGCCAGGCCATCCTGTGTTCCCATAGCGGGCATTAATATCAGAATGATCGGTAAATGCATTGACAACCATATTTTTATTTTTGAGTTACCAGGTGCCTATTTTCAATCACCAGTTGCACAACAATGCGTATCCATCAGAATATTTTAAACAGTCCATAAAGCACTCAGGACGGCCCCCATGGATAGAGGGCCGTAGTAGGGTACTCCCATAGCGGGCATGGACAAGAGGAGTCCAGGTAAATGCATTTACAACCATATTTTTATTTTTGGGTTACCAGGTGCCTATTTTCAATCACCAGTTGCACAACAATGCGTATCCATCAGAATATTTTAAACTGTCCATAAAGCACTCAGGAAGGGCCCCCGTGGATAGTGGGCCGTAGTAGGGTGCTCACATAGCGGGCATGGACAATAGGAGTACCGGTAAATGCATTTACAACCATAATTTTATTTTTGGGTTACCAGGTGCCTATTTTCAATCACCAGTTGCACAACAATGCACTTGCATTTGCAATATGATTCTATAGTGAAAAAACATCACCAAATGGACATGATGAAATCAACACAACGAGTGATGGAAAGGAACAACTATCACTGCCAGGCCATCCTGTGTTCATCAGGCCAGTCAATTTTGCATGTCTGCATGATTTTTGAGCATGAAAAATTTGTGATGGTAAATGCCCATTGAAACATATTGCAAATGCACGTGCATTTTTTGAAACCGCCTCATGCCAATGACTCCTTATATGGCTGTGAATTGGCCAAGAATGAGCTTTGGCTTTCTGTCGCTTCCCCAAGGTGTCGACAGCATTGTGACGTATTTACATTGGAAGATTGACCATAAGAGACTACATCTACCAGAGGTGTCCTCTGTTGCAATTATTGCGTAATCTCCAGCTGCAGTATTTTTCCGTTTGCTTCTGATGAGAAACCAACTGTCACGACTGATATATTATCGAATAGATATGTGAAAAACACCTTGAGGATTGATTCTAAACAACGTTTGCCATGTTTCTGTCGATATTATGGAGCTAATTTGGAAAAAAGTTTGGCATTGTAGTGACTGAATTTTCCGGTCTTTTTCTTAGCCAAACGTGATGAAGAAAACGGAGCTATTTCGCGAACACAAATAATCTTTTTAGAAAAAATTAACATTTGCTATCGAACTGAGAGTCTCGTCATTGAAATCATCCGAAGTTCTTCAAAGGTAAATGATTTTATTTGAATGCTTTTCTTGTTTTTGTGAAAATGTTGCCTGCTGAATGCTAGGCTTAATGCTATGCTAGGCTATCAATACTCTTACACAAATGCTTGTGTAGCTTTGGTTGAAAAGCATATTTTGAAAATCTGAGATGACAGTGTTGTTAACAAAAGGCTAAGCTTGTGTTTGAATATATTTATTTCATTTCATTTGCGATTTTCATGAATAGGAAATGTTGCGTTATAGTAATGCGCTTGAGGCTCTGATTATGCTCCCGGATATGGATTTGCTCGTCGCTAGAGGTTAACAAGATGTTTATCTTTCATTTGCTATATTGGACTTCTTAATGTGTGAAAGTTACATATTTCGAAAAAATATTTTTGAATTTCGTGCGCTGCCTTTTCAGCGGAATGTTGTCGTGGGGTTCCGCTAGCGGAACACCTTACCCATCAGGTTAACTCATTAGGAAATTGGGGCACCACGGGAAAAGTTTATTGAGTTCTCTCAACTTAAATTCTTAAGATATTCAGATATATCTGACATCAATAACAGTCACGTATGAATCATTATTACCCCATATCAGTCTCATTCTGAACAGTCACTTATTAATCATCATTACCCCATATCAGTCTCGTTCTGAACAGTCACATATTAATTTTTATTACCTCGTCAGTCTCATTCTGAACGTCGCAAGAACCCTAGCCCTTATTGATGAAACATAATTATTTATTTACTAACTAACTAACTAAATAATAACACAGAATACACATACATGAGATAAAAGTCCCTAGTGGACTGACACGATATGACGGCTTGTTACACAATGGAAAGGGGGTGGGGAAAGAAAGAGAGGGGGAGACAAGGAGAGTCAACGTATCATATATACATTTGGAACCTACGTCCACAGTAACCAAAATACTTAGCACCCTAACCACCGCTCATTCGGATTAGAAATGTAATATATATTTACACGTAGCTGTCTTTCTCTGTCGTCTCTATTGAAACCAATCGATCCATCTACGGGTAGTGGCTCGATGTAAGGCTCTGGTTGTACACCAGAGATCACAATGTCCTCCTTAGTTGTAGATTTTCTCTGGTCTTCAAGTGTTTGTTCGGTAAATTCTTCAGAAGTACCAACGGTTGTGTCAGAGGGATTCTTCTTTCCCACATCGTGTCTTTAGGACAATTTTCACATGCACATCTGCAGACTGTGAATGTTTCTGGTCTCCTCGATGAGGTTATCTTCTTCTGTAGAGATTTAGAGTGAGTTTCACCATTTCAAACCTATGGACTACCGTCCCATGTTTCTGGTCTGTAGAGTTTAAATCATTTTGTAACATTCAGCTCACGCTGTATGTCAGGCTGGTCTGTAGAGTTGAAAACCATTTTCAGCCATGTAGCCACCACTCCACACTGTATGGTCTCAGTACAACGTTTCTAGTCATTTCAAGGTGTGGACCACGGCCTCACATCTTTTAGGTCTATATGTTATTTCTTACAGAGTCCTTTTAAGCACTCTGACCAAAGGGGGCTTTCCATCATGCTGACACGAACTCTGAGCTCACTTGGGCGTGGCTACTGACCGGGCACAAGTTTATATGAAAAACAATGATCTATTTTAGAAGGCTAAAATCACATTGCTATCTTCACAAAAGTATTCTCATATTTAATCATGTATTTTATACCACATTTAGATGTAAACTTGATACAAAGGATGCATACACTTTCCGAGTTCCAGTTAAGTTGTCATACCATTCTTAATGACATCACAAAATAATAATCAGGATTATTGACAGGATGACAGGATGACAGGATTATTCTTTAGATCCCCTCAGACCATTCTTAATATTCTTACCTCATGAATATTGTTCCAAAGTTCATTCTTTGGCCATTAGAGTTTTTGACAGCAAAGATCTTCTGTAAACAAAGGAATTTATATTCCAATACTGCAGGGCAAGAAAGAGAAAGTTTCTGTTAACTATTTATGACCTGCTGTTAAGTCATTAAACCGGAGTCTGGTATCTGTCAGCCATGTGCCAAGTTGATCTGGCACTTTTATTCCTAATCAAGGAGAGAGTCATGACACTACATTGTAGAATAATAGTGAAGATATCAAAACTGTGAAATAACACATATGGAATCAAGTAGTAATCAAAACAATTGTTAAACAAATCAAAATACATTTTTGATTTTAGATTCCACACAGTAGCCACCTTTTACCTTGATGACAGATTTGCACACTCCATGTGACACTACAGTTGACGACCTCATGAAGCTAGTTGAGAGAATGCAAAGCTGTTATCAGGGTAAAGGGTGGCTACTTTAAAGATTCTCAAATATAAAATATATTTTCATTAGTATAACACTTTTTACTACATGATTCCATAGGCAGTGGACTGATCATACAGAGATGAGAAAACAACATGTTGATGTGCAGTATGTTAACTCGATTTCAGACAACGCCGTTGCTATTACTGCTCTTGCTGCTGCTGGGAGGTTTTTCATGAACAATGCTGGATCCATATGCAACGTCTATGTTCAGGAGCTGTTTCCCACCTCTGTTAGGTAAGATCTATATATTTCTATATACATGTACATGTATACAGACCCCTTCACTTTTTGTGAAGGGGTCAGCATTACTCTTAACTTGATTTTTTTTATATCAATCATCTATCTAAACACAATACGTAATAATGACAAAGCAAAAAATTAAAAGAATTGTACGCAGAGCTCCGAGACAGGATGGTGTTGAGGCACAGATCTGGGGAAGGGTACCAAAAGAATGTATGCAGCATTGAAGGTCCACATGAACACAGTGGATTCCATCATTCTTAAATGGAAGAAGTTTGGAACCACCAACACTCTTCCTAGAGCTGGCAGTCCGGGCAAATTTAGCAATAGGGGGAGAAGGGCCTTGGTCAGGGAGGTGACCAAAAACCCGTTGGTCACTCTGACAGAGCTCCAGAGTTCCTCTGTGGAGATGGGAGAACCTTCCAGAAGGATAACCATCTCTGCAGCAGTCTACCAATCAGATGTTTATGGTATTGTGGCCAGATGGAAGACACTCTTCAGTAAAAGGCACATGACAGCCCACTTGGAGTTTGCCAAAAGAAACATAAAGGACTCTCAGACCATGAGAAACAAGATTCAATGATCTGTTGAAACCAAGATTGACCTCTTTGGCCTGAATGTAAAACATGATATCTGGAAGAAACCAGGCACCGCTCATCATCTGGCTGTGGGGATGTTTTTCAGCTGCAGGTACTGGGAGACTAGTAAGGATCGAGGGAAAAAATTAACAGAGCAAAGTACAGTGAGATCCTTGATGAAAACCTGCTCCAGAGCGATCAGGACCACATACTGGTGCAACGGTTCACTTTCCTACAGGACAATGACCCTAAGCACACAGCAAAGACAACGCAGGAGTGGCTTCGTTGCAAGTCTCTGAATGTCCTTGAGTGACCCAGCCAGAGCCCGGACTTGAACCCTATCAAACATCTCTGGAGAGACCTGAAAATAGGTGTGCAGCAACTTTCCCCGTCCTACATTTATTTTATTTTATTTATTTTTATTTCACCTTTATTTAACCAGGTAGGCTAGTTGAGAACAAGTTCTCATTTGCAACTGCAAGCTGGCCAAGATAAAGCATAGCAGTGTGAACAGACAACACAGAGTTACACATGGAGTAAACAATTAACAAGTCAATAACACAGTAGAAAAAAGGGGAGTCTATATACATTGTGTGCAAAAGGCATGAGGAGGTAGGCAAATAATTACTATTTTGCAGATTAACACTGGAGTGATAAATGATCAGATGGTCATGTACAGGTAGAGATATTGGTGTGCAAAAGAGCAGAAAAGTAAATAAATAAAAACAGTATGGGGATGAGGTAGGTGAAAATGGGTGGGCTATTTACCAATAGACTATGTACAGCTGCAGCGATCGGTTAGCTGCTCAGATAGCAGATGCTTGAAGTTGGTGAGGGAGATAAAAGTCTCCAACTTCAGGGATTTTTGCAATTCGTTCCAGTCACAGGCAGCAGAGTACTGGAACGAAAGGCGGCAAAATGAGGTGTTGGCTTTAGGGATGATCAGTGAGATACACCTGCTGGAGCGCGTGCTACGGATGGGTGTTGCCATCGTGACCAGTGAACTGAGATAAGGCGGAGCTTTACCTAGCATGGACTTGTAGATGACCTGGAGCCAGTGGGTCTGGTGACGAATATGTAGCGAGGGCCAGCCAACTAGAGCATACAAGTCGCAGTGGTGGGTGGTATAAGGTGCTTTAGTGACAAAACGGATGGCACTGTGATAAACTGCATCCAGTTTGCTGAGTAGAGTGTTGGAAGCAATTTTGTAGATGACATCGCCGAAGTCGAGGATCGGTAGGATAGTCAGTTTTACTAGGGTAAGTTTGGCGGCGTGAGTGAAGGAGGCTTTGTTGCGGAATAGAAAGCCGACTCTTGATTTGATTTTCGATTGGAGATGTTTGATATGAGTCTGGAAGGAGAGTTTACAGTCTAGCCAGACACCTAGGTACTTATAGATGTCCACATATTCAAGGTCGGAACCATCCAGGGTGGTGATGCTAGTCGGGCGTGCGGGTGCAGGCAGCGATCGGTTGAAAAGCACGCATTTGGTTTTACTAGCGTTTAAGAGCAGTTGGAGGCCACGGAAGGAGTGTTGTATGGCATTGAAGCTCGTTTGGAGGTTAGATAGCACAGTGTCAAAGGACGGGCCGGAAGTATATAGAATGGTGTCGTCTGCGTAGAGGTGGATCAGGGAATCGCCCGCAGCAAGAGCAACATCATTGATATATACAGAGAAAAGAGTCGGCCGAGAATTGAACCCTGTGGCACCCCCATAGAGACTGCCAGAGGACCGGACAGCATGCCCTCCGATTTGACACACTGAACTCTGTCTTGGTGAACCAGGCAAGGCAGTCATCCGAAAAACCGAGGCTACTGAGTCTGCCGATAAGAATATGGTGATTGACAGAGTCGAAAGCCTTGGCAAGGTTGATGAAGACGGCTGCACAGTACTGTCTTTTATCGATGGCGGTTATGATATCGTTTAGTACCTTGAGTGTGGCTGAGGTGCACCCGTTACCGGCTCGGAAACCAGATTGCACAGCGCAGAAGGTACGGTGGGATTCGAGATGATCAGTGACCTGTTTGTTGACTTGGCTTTCGAAGACCTTAGATAGGCAGGGCAGGATGGATATAGGTCTGTAACAGTTTGGGTCCAGGGTGTCTCCCCTTTGAAGAGAGGGATGACTGCGGCAGCTTTCCAATCCTTGGCGATCTCAGACGATATGAAAGAGAGGTTGAACAGGCTGGTAATAGGGGTTGCGACAATGGCGGCGGATAGTTTCAGAAATAGAAGGTCCAGATTGTCAAGCCCAGCTGATTTGTACGAGTCCAGGTTTTGCAGCTCTTTCAGAACATCTGCTATCTGGATTTGGGTAAAGGAGAACCTGGAGAGGCTTGGGCGAGGAGCTGCGGGGGGGGGGCTGTTGGCCGAGGTTGGAGTAGCCAGGCGGAAGGCATGGCCAGCCGTTGAGAAATGCTTGTTGAAGTTTTCGATAATCATGGATTTATCGGTGGTGACCGTGTTACCTAGCCTCAGTGCAGTGGGCAGCTGGGAGGAGGTGCTCTTGTTCTCCATGGACTTCACAGTGTCCCAGAACTTTTTGGAGTTGGAGCTACAGGATGCAAACTTCTGCCAGAAGAAGCTGGCCTTAGCTTTCCTGACTGACTGCGTGTATTGGTTCCTGACTTCCCTGAACAGTTGCATATCGCAGGGACTATTCGATGCTATTGCAGTCCGCCACAGGATGTTTTTGTGCTGGTCGAGGGCAGTCAGGTCTGGAGTGAACCAAGGGCTGTATCTGTTCTTAGTTCTGCATTTTTTGAATGGGGCATGCTTATCTAAAATGTTGAGGAAGTTACTTTTAAAGAATGACCAGGCATCCTCAACTGACGGGATGAGGTCAATGTCCTTCCAGGATACCCGGGCCAGGTCGATTAGAAAGGCCTGCTCACATAAGTGTTTTAGGGAGCGTTTGACAGTGATGAGGGGTGGTCGTTTGACTGCGGCTCCGTAGCGGATACAGGCAATGAGGCAGTGATCGCTGAGATCCTGGTTGAAGACAGCGGAGGTGTATTTGGAGGGCCAGTTGGTCAGGATGACGTCTATGAGGGTGCCCTTGTTTACAGAGTTAGGGTTGTACCTGGTGGGTTCCTTGATGATTTGTGTGAGATTGAGGGCATCTAGCTTAGATTGTAGGACTGCCGGGGTGTTAAGCATATCCCAGTTTAGGTCACCTAACAGAACAAACTCTGAAGCTAGATGGGGGGCGATCAATTCACAAATGGTGTCCAGGGCACAGCTGGGAGCTGAGGGGGGTCGGTAGCAGGCGGCAACAGTGAGAGACTTACATGACAGAGCTTGAGAGGATTTGTGGAGAAGAATGGGAGACTCTCCCCAAATACTAGCTTTTACTATCATAGCCAAGAAGACTCAAGGCTGTAGCCAAAGTACTGAGTAAAGGGTCTGAATACTTATGTAAATGTGATATTTTCTATTTATTTATTTTTTTGTAAAAACCTTATTTTCCCTTTTTCATTATGAGGTATTGTGTGTAGATTGATTAGGGGAAAAAACTGTTTAATAAATTCTAGAAGAAAGCTGTAACGTATCAACATGTGGAAAAAGTTAAGGTGTCTGAATACTTTCCGAATGCATACACGTGTGTGTGTGTGTGTGTGTGTGTGTGTGTGTGTGTGTGTGTGTGTGTGTGTGTGTGTGTGTGTGTGTGTGTGTGTGTGTGTGTGTGTGTGTGTGTGTGTGTGTGTGTGTGTGTGTGTGTGTATAAATATATTTATCTTATATATACATGTACATATAAGGCCCATGAATATATCTTATTTTACATGGTTTAATAACCCTTAATGTATCACATCCTTTGCTCCTTCATTCATTCAGACAAACGGCCACAGGCTTGGGCTCAATATCGATCAGAATTGCTGGAATACTGTCACCAATGCTCAACATATTGGCCACATACCATTGGTCTATCCCCACGATCGTGTTCAGCAGCCTGTCATTGGTTGGTGGGGCTCTGGTCTTTCTGCTTCCTGAGACCAGGAGGACAGAACTACCTGACTCTACAGATGAGGCCGAGGGGAAGAGGTAGGTGGTACCAGAGGATATGTGAGGAAAGATGCACATACATAAGACTTGGCTGATCCTTTTTTGCATTTGTAGGAATATTGTGGAACTATAAGAGGGCATTCATTCATATATGAGGCAGATGGAGAATCTAAATAAGTTACAAAGAAGTTGTTCAAGGATGTATAACTTTTTGTTGTCTTTTGAAGCTTGGTGTCATTGATATCTCCTTTTTCCTGTAGAAATGTGACTATCGCCATGAAGATTGACAAAGGCTTCAAAGTGGATGATTACGACTCTGAACAATCTACCAAACTATAAAGTCATGTTTATGTAAGTCTTTTTTCTGGGTAAATTTATTTTCAAGGCTTAGTTAGTAAGACAGTTGGCTGGTGCATGGTTGTTGTAACACCAAGGTTTTGAATTTGATTCCTGGATGGGCCACATAACTTGCTGTCTTTAACTTTGGCTTATAGAATTTAAAAAATGACTTTACTCTTTTTGTAACTCTTTTCACTAGCTAAATGGATCAGAAACATATGATAAAGGTGTCTATTAAATGAACCTATTATTAATATTATTATTATATTTGAATTTAAATATATTGGCAGTGTATCAAGGAATCTAATGATATATGCACCGTTACTTAAATTTGTATAAATAAAATGGATTATCACCCAATGAATCTGTAAATATTGTTGTGAAACCACCGAGCAAGCCTATTGCTAACTCTTGAGTCGCAGTGTCCAGGGGTCCGACAGGTCTGGCTAAATAATCTGTATCCTGATTGACTTCTTGGTCAGTCAGCCCAAGTAGTTTAGTTATGTTCACAATGGTTGGTGACCAATATAAACATATTAAAAAATTAACATTTTCGAGGTGGGGGGGATGAAAAGGAAGGAAAAACGAAGTCACTGATTGCCCAGAGCTGATCAACTTATTGTGGGAGAAAGATGTACATATAGGCAGGAATATAATACTGTAACACAAGCGAAGGATACACTTAGAGTGCATTTGCCATTCTGGTAAAATGCATTGTCTATTGTATAGGACAGGAGGCCAGAGTAAGGCCATCAGAGTATAGGACAGCTGAACATTAAACAGACCACACGAAGAGAAGGCGACACATAGGCGCCTAGGGCAACTGGACACACTAAAGATGGAGACACAGTCTGCTGATCCGAGATAAAGACACACATACAAAGGAACACATTGAGCTAAATACAGGGCCAAAGCATAGGCCTATAAAATAGAGGAATGTATAGTGTTTTTAGTATAGCTGGACACGCTAAAAACAGAGGAGACACATAGTCTGCTGATCCTAGATAAAACACATACAAAATAACGTATTAAGCTAAGTGCAGGGATAAAGCAAGGGTCATGTCACCATTATAATCTGACGGAAAGCAGATATGGGCGTTATTGGGCATGAACAAGCAGGATGCACAGATTGGGATATAATGGTGGCAGATGGAATGAGGGAAGTAACTTCATTTGTATGTGGGATGGACTCATATGTTGTATGTGTATAAATCAGAGCGAGTGCTCTGAAAAAGGTGTGTGTTCCGCGGACCATCTAGGCTTCTGATATGTTTGTATTAAAAGCCTATATTTAATTTACAAGTTCTTGTAAGTGTTATATTTTTAAATTATTATCTACGACATAATTTGGCGAGCTTTGCCAGGAGAGACAGGGACCACGGTGTGACGTTCTGGGCTGATGACGGTTTCTTTGGACAATCTTGCAAACAAAGGTGGCCACCTAACTATAAAAAGGTAAGCATGTTCTTACAAAGTTGAAATGTTTGTATAGATTGCTTCAGAGATCCTGTCTCAGCGAGAGGGACGTCACGTAGGTTTCTCTTAAAATTTCCTAACAACCCAGTAAATGTTGAAGAACATTTGAATTCAATGAATTGCATGCATGTGTGATTTTGGGGGTTGTTAAAAATAGATAAATAAACATATATGTGCAGGTGTAAGGACTAAGTGAGTGGGGGCTGTGGACCTTGCTGGTGTCGGGCGTTTAGCGGAGGGGGCTTGCACTCGTTCTGGTCGGACCGTTCGAACGGACCCACGTGTCTGGTTTGATTGGGGGGAGTTGTTCCATCTGATTCTGCTTGACCGGGCTCGACTGTCTCAGGATCTGTTTTGGATGTGCGCAAACACACCTCAATCAACCTGAGCGAGCGACCCGTGTCGGGTGTGTGATTCGGACTGCCCCTCTCGTTGGGCCATTTATGTTGGGGACTTTTGTGTGGGCTGGCTGGTGCGATTGTTCGTACCCTCTGGCAGAGCGGTGGGGCTCGGGCGCAGGGCTACAGCTGCCTGCTTATACGGTTAAAACATAAAAAATCTAGTAAATAAATATTAATGGCTATCTGAACGGGTGAATATCTAGTAATTCATGGATACCGCTCCAAAAAAGGAGGTCTGAACAGGTGAATATCTAGTAATTCATGGCTACCGCTCCAAAAAAGGAGGTCTGAACGGGTGAATATCTAGTAATTCATGGCTACCGCTCCAAAAAGGAGGTCTGAATGGATGAATATTTAGAACGCAGGAAGAACGCTGGCCTGATTGTGCGGCGTTCAACTGCAAAAAGAAATCCTACGAATAAGAAACGCTCCGCCTAGCTAAACGGGGGTTTGTAAATCAGTAGGTCACGCCACGATATTGCTCTAACGTAAAATAAAGATCAGTACGGGGTGGATGGATAGGATATGAAGACAAGCTGATCCGATTAGACAGTAGTCTCGTCATATCATAGAAATCCTATTAGTCTAGGCTTATGTGGAGGAAGTGTATTAACCTCTCTGGGCAACCCGACGCGCTAGCGTCCCACCTTGCCAACAATAATTGCAAATGTGCTACGCCAAATGCTAATAGCAGTCGTTAAAACTCAAACGTTCATTAAAACACACATGCAGGGTACTCAATTCAAGCTACACTCGTTGTGAATCTAGCCAACAAGTCAGATTTTTAAAATGCTTTTCGGCGAAAGCATGAGAAGCTATTGTCTGATGCATGCAACACCCCGAAATAACTGAAGGGGACGTAAACAAAAGAATTAGCGTAGCCGGCCTTACACAAAACGCAGAAATAAAATATAAAACATTCATTACCTTTGATGAGCTTCTTTGCTCGCACTCCTATATGTCCCATAAACATCACAATTGGGTCTTTTTTTCGATTAAATCGGTCCTTGTATACCCAAAATGTCCATTTATGAAGACTGTGTGATCCAGGAAAAACACAGTTTCTAAACGCAACGTTATTTTTTTTAAATGAAAAAACTTGCTTATAAACTTTGACAAAACACTTCAAACTACTTCTGTAATACAACTTTAGGTATTAGTAAACATTAATAAACGATCAAATTGATCACGGAGCGATTTGTATTCAATAGGAGCAAGTTTGGAAAACGTAGTCCACTTTCCCCCTTCCATTTCTTCCTGCTGTGTACCCGACGAGAGGATGTGCCTATTACTCATATGACCAAGAATTTACCTGCATAGAAATCACAACACTGGCGACATCGTGTAGAAGCTGTAGGAACTGTAAGCCGGTCGCTATCTATTATACCTTGCAATAGACAATACAGAGACTGGCGGATTGATTTTTTCTTCGTCGATTTTGTGATCAGGTTTCCTTGCAATTTTGACCACAAAACACGTTCTGTTATAGTCACAGACATCATTTAACCAGTTTTTAGAAAATAAAAAATACAATAGGTGTTAAAAAGAGGTATTAAACAAGGCATGGATAGTATATAACGGATGCGAAGTCGGAAGAAATAACTTAAAAATATACAGATAAACTAAAATATACTGGTTAAAATAAATCTAGGCGGTCTAGAATAAAGTGAGAAAACTGCATGAAAATAGAAGTCTAGAACACATTAAAAATATCACGAGCCCTGTAAACGAAATAGGAGGCTGCAATTTAAACATAGCCTGAAGGACAGGAGAGACTTTGTTTCACTAAAACCATGATTCAGGAATTAAACAGTAAAATAGGCTAAGAGAGAATATAGCAAGCGGATAAATAAAGAGATAAGAAAGTGCAGACATTATAAATAAGCTGAATTAGAAGGAAAATTATATGAAATGGGATTTAATACACTGAATGAAGTTAAAGTAATAGAATAAGCAAACTAATAAATGATGATAGTAATGATATCTGTGAAAGGGGAAACAGTGATATTTGAGGTGCTGTACTAGAATAAGACATTAAGGCTTCTGTAGTATTCAGTAATACAGTTGTAGACATTATAGAGTAGGCTTTTAATAGAAGATATTAAGTGCTGTAACTAATGAATTAGTATCTGGGAAAATGGGTGGCCCTACCTTGGGAAATAGTTAATAAAAGGGAGTGTTTAGGAAAAATAAATAAATAGTGGCATGGAAACAAATGGACTGTTTCTCCCTGGAATATAGAGATAGCGAAATTTAATAAAGCCATAGAGTCGCTGAAAGAAGCGCACGTTAATTCTACCAATTCGGCTTGAATATGAAAGAGCAAACTGGATAATGTAGGGCAACATTACCCGGTAAACAGGATAAATAAAATAATGAATTGGAACAATCACATAAAACCATAACAAGAAGCTTAACTTACCAGCGTTTTGATGTTAATTAACATTCTATCATCAGAAAATACATTACGATGGGGGACAGATATGATTCTGCTTGCCCTCGCAGACGTGCGAGTTGGTTGTAGAGCTGTAGAAAATATTTAAGCGTAAGAAGTGGTAGATCAGGAGCTAACAAGTATGGGGGAAGAATGAGTGTAAGGTGACTCTGGAACTTAGTGCGGTAGCAGAGAATGCCGCTATACAGGAGTTTGCATCCTTTTCAAAAGAGCAACAACTAATCGTTTTGAGGTTAGTAAGAATGGATTTTCACCAAGCGGTGTATAGTCCCTGATTGATCAATAAGTGGTTCAAAGAGATTACAATTTATATGTGATACAATACGTACTAGATCACGTTTTACCAAACTTCTAGAAAGGTACCGATGTGATTTACAAATAGCCCCACTTTGAAATCATTTTGCATTGAAACAACAGTTTCAGTGGTGATAAAATACGTGGAGAAGTTGTTATTAGCGTCAAAAGACGGAAAATAAACATTTATGAGAAATCAGAAACATGGTAAAATTAGTTAGAAGAAAAGCAAATTGTAATATATGGGTGTTTTCAATTTCTAAGGGTAAGATACCGATAACCGACCAGGAAGAAACTATGCGTTCAGTGCATGGCTAAAACTTTTATCGCATGCTAAGGAAAAGTAAGGGGATTTTAGTTTTGTTAGACATTCTATAGC